>NW_006402404.1:0-4089 GCF_000299155.1 Elephantulus edwardii
GAATACTCTGGAGAGATTCCTGACAGCAGATTTTCACAATGCAATTTGTTTTTTAATTTCCTGACTGCTGGTGCCAAGAGTGTTGATTGTGGAGCATAACAAACTGTTAACAACTTCATTCTCTTCTCTATCTATCATGGTGCTGCCAATTGGACCAGTGTTGAAAATCTTTGTCTTCTTAATATTGAGCTTCAAGCCATATTGTAGACTGCACTTCTTAACCTTCTGCAGCATGTGCCAGGTCCTCCTCAGTTTCAGCAAAGTTGCATCATCTGCATGATGTAGGTTGTTGATGAGTCTTCTCCAATCCTGATGGCACAGTTCTCCTCATAAAGTCCAGTTTCCCAATTATCTGTTCTGCATATAAATTGAAAAGCTATGGAAACAGGATGCATCTCTGACACACTCCTTTCCTGATTTTGAACCATGCAATATTTCCTTGCTTTGTTCTGACCGCTTCCTGGTCCAAGTATAGGTTTTGCATAAACACAATCAAGTGTTATGGAATTCCCATTTTCCTCACGGTTAGCCACATGTGTTTTGATCCACACAGTCAAAAGTCTTTGCATAGTCAATGAAACACAGATAGATATTCCTCTGGTACTCTTTGATTTCTGCAAAGGTCCACCTGACATTGGTGATAATGTCTCTAGTGCCAGCTTGTACTTCTAGTAGTTCTTTATCAATGTACTATTCCAATCATTTCTGAATAATCTTCAGCAGGATTTTACTAGTGTGTGATATTAGTGATATTATTCGATAATTTCTACACTCTATGGGTCACTTTTTTTACCATGAGAATAAATATGGATCTCTTCCTGTCAGTTGGCCAGGTATTTGTCCTCCAGATATATTGGCACAACCTCATGAGCACATCCAGCACAACATCTGTTTGCTAAAATATGTCAATTGATATTCCATCAATTCCTAGGGCTTTAGTTTTTGCCAATTCCTTCAGAGTCACCTGAATTTCCTCCTTCATCACCATTGCCTATTGATCATGTGTTGTTTCTTGAAATTCTTCTGTGACAGTAAATTATTTTTAGCACCATGGATCTGTATACTCCATCTTCTTGTAATGCTTTCTGAATCATTCAGTACTCTGCCTATAGCATCCTAAATCATAGCAACTCGTGGCTTGAGTTTGTCCTTTAGTTCCTTTAGCTTAAGAAATGCCAAGTGAGTTCTGACCTTTTGATTTTCTGATTCCAGCTCCTCGTATATTACATTATAAAACTTTGCTTCGTCTTCACGAGCTGTCCTTTGAAATCTTCTATTCAGTTCCTTAACTTTTTTATTGCTTCCCCTAGTTATGACTTCCTGGTGCTCTAGTGCAATTTTGAGTCTCTTCTGACATCCATTTTATTCTTTTCTTCTTCTTCTTTCATTGTAATGACCTTTTGCATTCTTCATTGACAATATTCTTTATACCTTCCCACAGCTTCTTTCATTAGTGTTTAAGGCCTCAAACCTGTTTTTTAGTTGTTTTTTTTAATTCAGGGGAATAGGCTAAAGATAAATTTTTCATTCCTGTAGATATGATTTGATCTTTTGTAGCTTTAATTTGAACTTTCATATGAGTAGTTGGTGGTTTGTTCCACAATCAGCACCTGGCCTAGTTTTCACTGCTGATATTGAACTTCTCCAACAATTCCATCCACAGATGTAATCAATCTGATTCCTGTGTATCTATCAGGTTTAATCCATGTGTAGAGTCTGTGTTTATGTTTTTTATAAAAGGTATTTGCAATGAATTGATAGTGCATAATTCTATTATTCTATCCCCAGCTCATTTCTGTCACCACATTTTCAGATTGCTGATCCTTCTTCCTGGTTCCCATCTTTTTCATTCCAGTCACCCACCATTATTAATGTGTCTTGGTTACATGTTCATCAATTTCTGACTGCAGTAGAAGAAACAATCTACTTCCTCCTCCTTGCCTCTGGTTGTTGGTGCATAAATTTGAATGATAATGGTATTAAGAGGTCTCTTTTGTATGCATATGGATATTATCATGTCACTCACAATATTGTATTTCATGATGGATCCAGAAATGGCCTTTTTAAGTATGAAAGCAACCAAATTTTTTCCTCACCTTTTCATCTCCAACATAGTAAATAGTATGATCATCTGATTCAAATGGCCCATGCCAATCCATCTTATATAGCCAACACCTAACATGTCAATATTTATGCATTCCATTTTTTCTTAACAATGTCCAGTTTTCCTATACTCAGGCTTCTTACATTCCATGTTCCAATTATTAGTTTCTGTTTACAACTGTTCTTCCTCCTTTTTGTTTCCAAATTTGAGCATTCAGCCTCAGTTGCCACATCACTTAGTCTACTCGAAGTATGCTCTACTGTATATATAGAGTTTTCAGAGGCCTGATATTTTTCAGAAGTAGATGACTACTGCTTCTTCATAATCTGCCTTAAATTGGATGCTTGGTTTTAGAGCAATATCTGACAGACAAGCATTTTACCAAAAAGGAACAGATAAAAAACACTTCCCTTACTGAAATAACAATTGCTGTCTCCCTACACCCCCACTCTACCACACCCAGGCACTTGACCTTGGCTCTTCCCTTTGTCTACTACATCAGCATTCCTTGTGCTCTTGCCTAAGGAGTCCAGCACCTCCCTCCCCCAGCCACCCCTTGATACAATGGTTTAGGCCATAAGCCACTTCTGTGATGTCTTGCACCACTTACTGCTCCTGGTCTTTCATGCTGAAGCCTGTCTTGCATTTAGGAACATGTACATACAGATCCGGAGAGAGGATGAGAGACACCCAAGCATTGAGGACTCTCCTTCATAGGGTCACTATGAGTCGCCTGCAACTCGAAGGCACTTAACAACAACAACAACACATCCATCCACATCCCTTGTATCAGCTTCATGGAAAGGTGTTTGCCTGAAGCAGTACTAGGGAAAGGTCCTTTCCCCTGAGCTTCAGCTACATGACTGTCAACTGTCATTTTGTGACTTAGTGTCTCTGCTCTTCCTCTTGCACCATGCTGTTGACATAATACAATAACTTCCAAGGTGAGGATAGATCTCTTCCAGATCTGGTAGGGTGGTGGTGTTTAAAACACCGAAAAGGTTTTAGAACAACTTGTAGCAACAAAATTCCCTGGACCAGATGATTTTACAAGTGAAATTTATCAAATATTCGGTAAAGAGCTGTCATCAATTATACATACAGTATTTCAGAAAATAGAAAACAATGGAATACTCTCAGATTCATTCCTATTCAGAAGCAAACATATTCTTGATACCAAAGTTAAGTAAAGAAGTCATCAAAACAGAAAATTATTATAGACAAAATTCTGGATAATAGAATCCAATAGCTGTTGTTGTTGTTGTTATGTGCTGTCAAGTTGCTTGCAACTCAGTGACCCTTTGTACAACAGCCTGAAACCGTGCTCTGTTCTATGCCTATCTCACTGTCTCCGACACAACCCAGCCCAATTACCCAAATCATTGAATCAATCCACCTCATAGAGGGTCTTCCCCTCTTGTGCTGTCCCTTCACCCTCCCAAACATGACATCCCTCTCCAAGGACTGGTACCTCCTTGCAACATGTCCAAAGTATGTCAATGAAGCCTCAGAATTCTTGCCTCCAAGGAGCAGCCTGGTTTAATCCTCTCCAGAATGAACATGTTTATTTTCTTAACAGTCCATGGTACATTCAATGCTCTTTTCCAGCACCACAGCACAAAGGCATCAATTCCCTTCTATCCTTCCTATTCATTGTCCAGCTCTCTGATGCATAGCCAGTTATTGTAGAGACCATGGCCTGTATCAGGTGCACCTTAGTTTCTTAGCATAAGAAATTGTCAGCAGTTGAAGTATTCAGAATCACAGAAGCCCAGAAAGTTTCAGATATATATCAGATCAAGGGCTGGATAACAGGAGAGAGGTGTTGAAGGGAGTGGGTAGAAGTGGATGGGGATGCTCGTGGATGGTGGACCAGGGAAATAAGTGGGTCAAGACACTTGTGCCTTGGGATATATTCCCAAGTAGTGGAATTGCTGGGTCAAATGGAGTCTTGTACACCAATGTTCATAGCAGCATTATTTACC
>NW_006402404.1:4490-5499 GCF_000299155.1 Elephantulus edwardii
GACAATATTTATTTTAAACATCAGAAAATCTGACAAAATAAATAATTATAAAAACACTAAAAAATACACTTGTGCCAAGGGAGGGACAACACTAATGGTGAATTCCACAATTAGGGAAATATCTTTCACTTTTTTCTTTAAAATGTTTGGTTGTCAGATACGTCTCTAAATCTGAGCATTCAGATTAAGACAGACTAGGAAAAAGGATTGGCCATTCATTTCTGAAATAGCAGGCCTCTGAAAACTCTATGTACAAGCTAACAGTACATTTTTAAAAAAATCATCACAAAGTTGGATTCATAACAGGTATGCAAGGATGGTTCAATATAAGAAAAACAATCTAATTCATCATATTAACAAAATAAAGAATAAGAACATGATCCTATCAATTGCTGCAAAATAGGCATTTGACAAAATCCAATACCTTTTCCTGATTTAAACACTCAATAACAGAACAATAGAAGGGAATTGCCTTAACATAGTGAAAAGTATATACGCAAATCCAAGAAGCATCTTCATTCTCAACGGAGAGAGGTTAAAGTCCGTTCCCTTAAAAGCAGGAGTTAGAAAAGACTATTATCTCTCTTACTCAACATTGTAGTGGAAGTCTTAGCAAAAGCAGTAAGGCAAAAGAAGGAAATAATAGGTATTTAAATTGCCAAGAAGAGATAAAAGTGTCTCTATATACAGATGATGTGATTGTATACTTGGAAAATCCTAAAGATTTAGCAAGAAAACTATTGGACATAGTTAATCAATTCAGCAAAGTGTCAAGATGCAAGATCAACATACAAAATTCAGTTCGACTTCTCTATAGTGAAAAAGAGAATATAGAAATGGACCTAAAAAAAGAAATACCAATTATAATACCTAGTTACAGGATGAAATGTTTCATAACAAGTCTAACCAGAGACACATAAGACCAATAGAAAGAAAATTTCAAAACATCATTACAAGAAACAAATAGAGACCTATAAAAATGGATAGGAAGTCTAAATATAGTGAAAAT
>NW_006402405.1:0-637 GCF_000299155.1 Elephantulus edwardii
CATACTTGAAAACTCAACCTCCTTTTCCTTTTCTGTTATCTAAATGTGTTGTTGTACATAGGGTTTTCAGAGGCCTGCTATTTCAGAAGTGGATGGCCAATCCTTCTTCCTAGTCTCTCTTAATGTGAATGTTCAGATTTAGAGAAGTATCAGACAGACCAGCATGTTAAAGGTATATCCCTTATCGTGGTGTTATCTCTGTACGTAGATGATATATATATTAATATACTTAGAAAACCCTAATGACTCTGGAAGAAAACTACTGGACATCGTTAATCAGTTCAGCAAAGTGATAGGATAAAAGATCAACATACAAATCAATTGGATTTCTCTACAGTGACAGAGAAAACAGAACTGGAGCTTAGAAAAACAATACCCTTCACAATCGCTAATCACAGGATTAAATACCTGCGAGAAAATCTAACCAGAAGCATAAAGCATCTATTCAAAGAAAATTACAAAACATTACTACAAGAAACAAAAAGAGACCTGGAGAAGTGGACGAATATCCCTTTCTAATGGGTAGGAAGACTCAATATTGTGAACATGACAATACTACCAAAGGCAATTTACACTTACAATGCAATCCCAATAAAAACATCAATTCCATTCTTCAACAAAATGGAAAAGGCAATAT
>NW_006402405.1:2131-2648 GCF_000299155.1 Elephantulus edwardii
CTTTGGGCATGTTGCAAGGAGAGACTGGTCCTTGGAGAGGGACATCATGTTTGGGAGAATGAAGGGGCGTCGCAGGAGAGGAAGACCTTCGATGAGATGGATCAATTCTGTGACTGGAGTGGTGGGAATGATGGCTAGGTTGGCACAGGATAAAAGAGCATTTAGAGCTCTTGTACATTGGGTCTCTATAAGTCACAAGCAACTAGATGGCACATAACAACAAACAACAACAACAGGAAGAAGGAGTGGTGAACCATTTCCAAAATATAACAAGCCTTA
This sequence comes from Elephantulus edwardii, assembly GCF_000299155.1. Taxonomy (NCBI): domain Eukaryota; kingdom Metazoa; phylum Chordata; class Mammalia; order Macroscelidea; family Macroscelididae; genus Elephantulus; species Elephantulus edwardii. Next base: position 2,411 of record NW_006402405.1, read on the forward strand.
GAAAACCTAATGTACAGCTGAGCACACTTAGAGTAGACTAACAGACACGGCACCTTAGGCTGAGTCCTCAAATTTGGAAGTACAAAGGAGGAGGAACAGTTGTAAGAAGAAATTAATGACTGGTAAACAGAATGTGAGAAGCATGAATGTAAGATAAGTAGATATTGTAAAGAAAGAAATGGAGTGCATAAATATTGACATATTAGGTATTAGCAAAGTGAGATGTATTGACATGGGA
>NW_006402405.1:5338-5963 GCF_000299155.1 Elephantulus edwardii
AAGGGTGACAGACAAAGAATCTATGTTGCGGTTCTGGAAAAGAGTCTTGAACATACCTTGGACCACCAAGAAAACAAATAGGTCTGTCTTGAAGAGTATGAAGCCAAGTCGCTCCTTGGAGGCTACGATTTTGAAGCTCCTTCTCATATACTTTGGGCATGTGGCTAGCAGAGATTGGTCCATGGAGAAAGCCATTATATTCAGAAGGGTGAAGGGACAGCACAGGAGAGGAAGACCCCTGATGAGATGGATTGATACAATAACTGAGGCAATGGAGATTGGTGTGTCAGAATTAATGAGACTGGCTCAGGACAGCGAAGGGTTCAGAGCTACTGTACATATGGTTGCTATCAGTCACAGGCAACACTATGGCACATAACAACAAGAAAAAGATTATATTGTTGGGTTGTTTTGTTTTTGTTTTTGTTTTTTTACATTTAGGCCTCTTGTTTAGAGTCAACAAGACCTCTTGGAGGACCTTTGTATTTAATTTTCTAAATTTTATTTTATTATTTTTTATGTGTGTACCATCAAATCAGATCTAACTGGTACAGGAGGAGATTGTCCCTCCTTCTCCAGCAGAGCATGGACCTTTGTATTTAAAAGTAATTTGTTATATTTTGGA
>NW_006402406.1:0-2634 GCF_000299155.1 Elephantulus edwardii
CATAGTGACTGTAAGAACAAGCTCAAATATAGGCTCAAATTCTGAGAAAGGTACAGAAACGGACATCATTCTACCCTTGTATACAGGGTCACTGTGAGTTGGACTGACCTGAAGGCACCTAACAGAAAGGGTAATAAGAGCACAGAAAAAACCCAAAAAAACAAACAACAAATCAAAACCAAACAACTGAAATTGGGGGCGGGGAAATCTGGACATTAAATATTCTTCTGGTGAAGTTTTAAAAGGAAATTAATAGATTATTGGATAATGGAGAAAAGATGACATTTTTTATACAGTAATAAAGCATTTGTCTTAATTATACTGGAATGTTTTGTGAAAGGCAGAACTTGTGATATACTTTAGAATTTGCCTGAGAATATTTCTAAGTGACATCTTGAAGAGATAGTATGATTACTACTTGATATTGAAAATAAAATTGAGAAAGGGAGAGATTATATAAAATAAAAATGGAATTTAGAGATTTGGAAAATTTATTGTACAAATCAAGAAAGTATGTCCTGAAACATTCACCAAGGACTTGACTACACAATGTTTGGTAAAATATGAAACCTGCTTTTCCTAGATATATCTTAGATGTAGCTCACAAGACTGGTTTATAGGGTTAAAAACTTTAAACCTTGTCTTTAGGTTACAGCTTAGACAACTGGTATAACATGGTTCAGGAAAATAGAGCTCTACATTGTAGGTGGGTGAGTAGCATCTGGATTTGTAAAAACTTGGGAGCAGTCAACTAGATACAACTATCTGTTTAGAGATAAAGTTTAAAAAAAACAAAAAACAAAAAAACAACCCACCCCTAATCCATAAGACTAAACAGCCCACAGGAACTGCACTGGAAACCAGAAACATTACAGGGTGTCAAGTTATTACTACTGACCAAACAATAGAAGGTATTAGGTAGAATGGAAGAAAAATGTGGAACAAAATTAAAATTTAAAAAAAAAAACACAACAAACAAAACCCCAACAAACAAATAGCCAATCTAATTGACCAAAAGAAACCAGAAGAATCTCCAGGAATACTAACATAAAATAATCTATTGAGGTAGAATTGAATTCCCACATGTTCCCTTTTAGTCAAATAATAGGATGTCTTGTGAAATAAACAATAGTATCTATGAGTAATATGTGCCTTTAACCAATGAAATATATACATGAGAACAAGTGGACATTTTCTCAAAGCAAAGATAAGAAGCAAAGAGGGCAAGAAATCTAGATCAATGGAAGCAGGGGAAAAAAAAATCCAAAAACACAAACAAGTGAAAAAACAATAAAAACAAAATCCAGAACAGAAATGTCAAGAATCAGAATATAAAAATTAGAATCAGTGTCAGGGAACAATCAGTATAAAAATTATTAAAGAGGATCTTAGTTTTCTGTGTAAACTTTCATCAAAAATAAAATTAAAAGCATTTTCAAAAAATTACAACAATTTTTTTTCAATAAAAGAACACATAAGGGATTACTAATAAACCATTTGAACAAAAATTTGGATAATATCCATATGCATACAAGGAAGACCTATTAATACTAATATCATTCAAATATATGCACCAACAACCAGAGTCAAAGAGGAGAAAATAGAAGATTTTTTACTAACTTTTGTAGTCAGCAATTGATCAGACATGCAACCAAGACACACCAAAACAAGAATTTATAATTTAAAAACTTCCAGAGAACATGAGAACTGAGGCACAAACAGAAACTTGTACACCAATGTTCATAGCAGCATTATTCACCATAGCAAGAACACGGAAACAGCCTGACCAAAATGGAATGGATTGAAAAATTATGGTACATTCACACAATGGAATACTATGAAACATGCAGGAGCAATGAGTTTATAAATTACTACCTAACATGGAAGGGACTGGAGAGCATCATGCTAAGTGAACTCAGTCTCACAGAGGCAAATACTGTATAAGACCATTACCGTAGAGCATGTACAAGGATCCAAGGAGGGGCGAGGGGGGCACTTAAACATAGGGTCTCACAATTTGAGGGAGGGATTGGTAAAGGAAAAGGGAAAGGTTCAGTGTGAAAAACAATGTATATGAACTTCATACATAAACCTGTTTAAAATAAAATTTAAAAAGAAAATAAAATTAGAAAAGAAAAAAATCCTTCTAGAGAGGTATATAGATGGTTACATTAATGAATACTATAAAAATATCTGAGAATACCTATTCTACATAATCTTCCAAAAATGATGAGAAGATGAACTCCTTCTCAATTCATTTTACAAAGCTAGTACTACTTGGATATCAAAATAATAATTAAAAAAAGATTACAAAAATGCAAAGTCTTAGCAAACTACTAACTAAAAAACTAGCAATACAGAAAATGAATTCTATACCATGACCATTTCAGATTTATTCCAGGAATACACAGTTTGGTCAATGTTTGAAAATCTACCCTTTTTAAACAATCACAGGATCATATAAATCAATGGAGAAAAAACAAACCACATTTAATGAAATTCAGCATGCATTCATATAGTTTTGGGATTGGTGGAAGAATCATCAACAGCCTGCGTTGTGCAGATGACACAACCCTGCTCGCTGAAACTGAGGAGGACCTGAAGTGCTTGCTGCAGAAGGTCAAGGACTGCAGT
>NW_006402406.1:2994-5509 GCF_000299155.1 Elephantulus edwardii
CCTGGAGAGGGTGAAGCCAGAATGTTCCCTGGAGTCAAGGATTCTGAAGCTTTGTCTGACATACTTTGGGCATGTTGCAAGGAGGGACTGGTCCTTATAGAGGGACATCATGTTTGGGAGAGTGGAGGGACAGTGCAAGAGAGGAAGACCCTTGATGAGTTGTATCGATTCTGTGAGTGGCGTGGTGGGAATGAATGTGTTTTAGACAGTAATGTTGGCACAGGTAGAACGGTGTTTAGGACTCTTTCATAGGGTCGCTATGAGTCGCAAACAACTCGAGGGCACATAACAACAAACAACAAAGTGAAATAAAATATTTGCATACCTGTCTAAACACTGCTATACAAACAGGCATAAAATAGATGATGCTGCTGAAATGGAACCCTGCTGGTAAGCAATGCCATTATGCAGTCTACCTCAAACTGTAGGCTGTTATATGACATCAAGTCTGAAGTAGGCTGTGAAAGGGTATTCCTCAGAGTTGAGATAAAATATGGAAGGCTGAGGCATTGGAAGGTAAAAGTAAAAAACTCAGGATTTCCTGCAATTCAAAGGGCAAAAGAAATGAATTTTTTTCGTTTTGAAAATGGTCATTGCAAAATGTTGTAGTAGCAAATGGTTCAGCAAATTATAGTATATTAACCTAACAACCTACCACTGCAATTTGTTGATTAGATCAATATTGTGATGTCTTTATTTGAAATAATGCGAAGTGGAAACGCACAGGAAAATTATCTTAAGTGTTTATTTTCTTTAAAATTGCTGAATCGTTGCTTTTTTTCCTCACATATATCTAGAGGAAAGAGTCTCTTCTATGTACCTGGAAACCTTCTGAGAATGGACATGTCCTCATCTTACTTGAGAAAATTTAATGAGAGTTAGATGGTGCAGGCAGCAGGGATTTGTACTATTAAGCCTGGGTGGTAAAATTCACGAGTGGTTGTAAGGGAGAAAGATGAGCAATTGCCTCTCATGTGATTTACAGCCTTTGAAATCTGCTACAAGGTCATCTATGAGTTGGTTTCATTTTCATGGCAATGATTTTTAGTGAAAATGACTAATAAAACAAACTGACTCTGAGAAGAATGGGAATCCCAGAACACTTGATCATACTAATGTGAAATTTATACTTGGACCTACAGGCAGTCATCAGAATAGAGCAAGGAAATAATGCATGGTTCAAAATTGGGAAGGGCATAGGCCAGGGATGTGTCCTATCTCCATACCTTTTCAACCTGTATGCAGAACAGATTATCCGGGAGGCCTGGCTCTATGAGGAGAAATGTGGCATCAGGATTGGTGGAAGATCTATCAATGCAAATGACACAACCCTGCTTGCTGAAAGTGAGGAGGACCTCATGCACTTGCTGCAGAGGGTCAAGGACTGTAGCCTTCAGTATGGATTGAGGCTCAATGTCAGGAAGACAAAGATTCTCACCATTGGACCAATTGGTAGCATCAGAATGGATAGTGAAGAGATTAAGATTGTTCACAGCTTTAGTTTGCTTGGCTCCACACAACACTCTTGGCACCAGCAGCCAGGAAATTAGAAGACATATTGCGATGGGGAAGTCTGCTGTTAATGACCTCTCTAAAAGTACTGAAGAGCAACGGTGTCTCTCTGGAGACTAAAGTGCGTCTCATCTAGGCCATGGTCTTTGCAATCATGCATGAGAGAGTTGGACAATGACTAAGGAGAATAGACGGAGAATTGATGTCTTCGAGCTTTGGTGTTGGAGAAGAGTATTGAGGGTACCGTGGACTGCTAGGAAAACAAAGAGATTCATCCTGGATAGGGTTAAACCGGGCAGCTCCTTGGAGGCAAGGATTCTGAGGCTTCGTTTAATATACTGTGGACATGTTATAAGGAAGGACTGGTCCTTGGAGAGGGACATCATGCTTGGGAGGGTGGAGGGACAGCGCAGGAGGGGAAGACCCTCTATGAGGTGGATTGATTCAGTGACTGGGGTAATCGGGATGGGTGTGTCATAGATGGTGCGACTGGTACATGACAGAGCAGAGTTTAGGGCTGTTGGCCTTAGGGTTGCTATGAGTCGCAAGCGACGTGACAGCACATAACAACAACAACATGATTGACAGAATGGCAACAGTGTGAAGACTAAGTTTTTAACTTATTTTACTCTTTTATTGTAACCTGCTCTTTGTTGCCACGGCGCTGTTATGTGCTGCTGAATTAGAACTGCCTCAAAGCTGACCCTCTAAACAGATTCCCGACAGGCCACCAGTGCTTCTTTACAGAGTTGTACTGTTTTATCATTATTATTTTATTTGCTTTATAGAGTATGAAACAAATTCCAACTGATGCTGAAAATATAAAATAATCCAAACAAGAGGCTCAACTACATTAAATGTAATGAAGTATGGATATTAGAAGTTAAATATCATTTCAATGGAAAAAAATCTGTATCAGGGGTTGCAAACTGATGGGTTGCACATTATGACAGCTTGATGGATATTTTCTCTTCTTTTCTTCCCAGTCTAATGAGCTGCTAAC
>NW_006402407.1:0-714 GCF_000299155.1 Elephantulus edwardii
TTTTAGCTTTGGCAAAGTGGTATCATCCCTTATGTTAAATCTGTTCCTTCAAATTAGATCGGTTTTGCAGATTTCTTTTAGACTACCATCAAGACAACACAGCATGTCCAGTTGTTGTCATTGTTGTTAGGCGCTGTTGAGTACGACTCATTGCCACCCTATGAAGCAACCCGATCCCGTGTCATCCGCAATACCTCTCACATACTTGAACCCATTGCCGCAGGCACTGTGCCAATCTATCTGGTTGAAGGTCTTCTTCTCTTTTGTGACTGTCCACCTGTCTACGCACTATCTCTCTCCAAGGAATACCCCCTCCTAACAACATGCCCATTTAATTACATGAGACAAAGCTTTGGAATGTTTGCCTCCAAGGAGCACTCTCACTGCACTTTCTCCAAGATGTGTCTGTCGGTCCTTTAGGCAGTCCATGGGACATTCAAGTACTCTTTTACAAAGCCACCACACAGAGGTATCAATTCTTTTTCTGTTATCTTTATTGTCCAGCTCTCAGATGAACAGTGAGTGATTGAAAAGATCATGACCTAAATCAGGTGCACCTTAGTCTTCAAACTGACGTCATTGCTTCTCAGTAATCTGGAAAATCAAAAGGCACATCCTGATAGATGGAGAAAAGACTGAAATTGTCAATGATTTCTTCTTAGTTGGATTCACAATCAATACCCTTGATACCAGCAGTCAGGAGATCAGCATTGG
>NW_006402407.1:2379-3231 GCF_000299155.1 Elephantulus edwardii
TAGCCCCATATTACCCCAGCCACTGAATCAATTGACCTCATAGAGGGTCTTTCTCTCCTGTGCTGTCCCACCACCCTCCCAAGAATGACCTCCTTCTCCAAGGACTGGTCTCTCCTTGCAACATGTCCAAAGTATGTCAGACGAAGCTTTAGAATCCTTGCCTCCAAGGAAGGAGCAGCCAGTCTTCACCCTCTCTAGGATGAACCTGTTTGTTTTCTTAGCAGTTCATGATATATTCAATACTCTTCTCCAACACCACAGCTCAAAGGCATCAATTCTCCTATCCTCCCTAGTCATTGTCCAGCTCTCTAACTCATAGTAAGTGATTGCAAAGAGCATGGCCTGTATCAGGGGCACCTTAGTCTCCAGAGTGACACCACTGCTCTTCAGTACTTTGGAGAGGTCCCTAACAGCAGACTTTCTCATTGCCATATGTCTTTTAATTTCCTGGCTGCTGGTGCAAAAAGTGTTGACTGTGGAGCCAAGCAAACTAAAGCTGTGTACAATCTCAGTCTTCACTGTTCATCCTGATGTTGCCAACTGCCCTAGTGGTGAGAATCTTCATCTTCTTGACATTGAGCCTCAATCCATATTGAAGGCTGCAGTCCTTGACCTTCTGCAGGAAGCACTTCAGGTTCTCCTCAGTTTCAGCAAGCAGGTTTGTGTCATCTGGATTATGCAGTTGTTCATGAGTCTACCTCCAATCTTGATGCCACATTTCTCCTCATATAGCCAAGCCTCCCAGATAATCTGTTTTGCATATAGGTTGAAAAGGAAATAGGACACATTCCTGGTATACATACTTCCCAATTTTGAACCATGCAATGTTTCCTTGCTCTGTTCTAAAGACTG
>NW_006402407.1:4471-5495 GCF_000299155.1 Elephantulus edwardii
ATCTCTGTCTCTCAGACTCCCCATCTGCCTTCTCACGCTCTCACCTGGATCTCCTTCTACCTGATGATGCAGAGGCTGGGGCACAGTAACAAGGGCTTCACACCTGTGTTTCTATTGACAGGTATACTGAATCAGAACCTACAGTTGAACATGATCCCCAGGTGGTTGCTATAGAGAATAAATATTGGGAACCTCTGCTTGGCTCGTGGTTCTTAGATTTGTCCTAACCAGCAGCGTTAGTATCACCCAGAAACTCGTCATCACGTGGATTCTAACTCATGGCAGCCCCCATGAAGAAACGGATGGGAAAAGGCACCAGCGCATGAAGGCTTGATGAGAATTCTCTCCACGAGCTTGAACCTCCCAGCCTCAAACTTGCATGCAGGACCACTTTGACACACTCCAGTTCTCTGCACGGAGTTCATTTGCTCTGTATCTCTTGCTATTACTGCACCATTTCCGGTATCTGTGGCAATGAACTATTTTCCCTGGGCAAAGCGTGCTGAGTGAGGTACATGGTGGATTGATACAGGTACGTGGTGGGTTGATACAGCTCCGATTATTAGATGAAGGGTTAATCTCTCAGTAGGCAGGTGCTTACCTCTGTCCAGGTCTACGAGATTGCACGAAGGAAATGATCTTTCTGGACTGACCCAAGACCGTGGAGAGCAACCATGATTAGCCAGGAAGCAAACCGTTTGAAAATGATGACTCGATGAAGCCCAGCTAGCGTTGGTTACCCCTGAGACTGATTAAGACCTTACCTGCTTGTATTACGTGTGATTGTTTGCTTCATTTGATGGGACCTTGCCCATTCCGAAGAATTAGCACAGAGCTTTCATTTATGGGCCATTAGCAGGAACTTCTGCCTCCTCAATCAAAATAGATCTACTTTGAACACTTTATCCCTTAAAGAGCTAGCTATATGGGATCAAATAAAAACCTCACAAACCTAGATGGGAGCTTTAGAAGGCGGTAGATGCAAATGAGGGAGGAACAACTCAGACAAAAAAAAAGGTGAGAA
>NW_006402408.1:0-5468 GCF_000299155.1 Elephantulus edwardii
TTTTTAATCACTGCTATGCGCCTGAGTGCAAGCTAATGACTAATGACAGAAGAATAATTCATGCTTTGAACTGTGGTTTTGGAGAATATTACTAAATATTCAATCAAATGCCAAAATAGGTATGTCTGGGAGAATATGTAGCCAGAGTGCTTCTTAGAGGCAAAAATGATACAGCTGTATCTCATACACTTTGGGCATGTTGTTAGGAGAGATTATTCCTTGGAGAGAGACACTTGGGAAGTAGAGGGAATATGCAGGAGTGGAAGACCCTCAACCAGATGGATTGATACAGTGACAGCAGCAATGGGCTTCAGTGTCTCAGAGATTGTGAGGATTTGTTGTTGACAGGGTGTCTATAAATCATACACGACTCAACAGGAACTAACAAAGTAATAATGGAAAATTTAATCTTTATCTAATTTGGAACACAAATTCACATTTATAATTGAAACATAATGTCCCCTCCCTTACTGTCAAACATTATTAGAAATAAAATATTTAAGGTATAGCATATACACTTCTTTTAAAAATCTGGTAGTTAATGACAAAGTATTAGGAAAGAATACTTCATCTATCTTGATAGGGATTATTTTCTATATTCATCTCCTAAGTATTATTTACTTTGCACAGCTTCAGTACTGCAGAGATTTATGAGGAGAACTTGATAAAGATAAAATTTAAGAATCAGATTATTCTAACTAGTGGAGGTATAGCTCAGCGTTAAAGTATCTGCCTGCAGATAAAGCAGGTATTCCTTCCCTGCTTTAAGAAATGTTTATTCTTGGGTGGGCTCATCATCTCCGTGGCAACAGGTGGCCCCGGGAGGCAGTGCGGCTCATGGTTTATGGTCCCCTCAATTCTGGTCTGATCTGCTGGCCCCCAGGCTGTAGCAGCTGGCTGGCACATGGGTGGAGGCAGCTGCCATGGAGTACTTCAAATTCTGCAACCAGCAGCTTGCATCTAGGTTTGCAGGAAAACATTGGGGCGATTCTGTAAATCAGCACCTGTTCTGCAGAGCAAGGGCTCAGACTCCACATGGACTGTTCAGTACCTTCCCAGTGAAAGCTTAGCAGCCTTGTGAATTGCCATTCCTTGTGGGTAGTAGGCGTCTTTGAGCCAAGTATGACCCATGGGGACCCTGCGAACAACAGAGTTAGGTCCTGTCCTATTCTGTGCCATCTTCATCATCTCTGACCCACTGGAGTCCATGGCTGCATTTACTGGGCCAATCCACTTTGTTGAGGCTCTTCCTCTCCTTTTCCTTGAGTGATTTCTGTATGACATTTGTACTGATGGCTGAACTTAGGTACTGTACGGTAACAGGGGAGTTGAACTTGGCATGGACAACCTCAAACATGAATGTTGTTGTTGTTGTTATGTGCCGTCGAGTCGCTTGCGACTCATAGTGACCCTATGTACAACAGACCTAAACCCTGCTCTATCCTGTGCCAATCTCACTGCCTCTGACACATCCATCCTGATTACCCCAGTCACTGAATCAATCCACCTCATAGAGGGTCTTCCCCTCCTGCGCTGTCCCTCCACTCTGCCCAGCATGATGTCCCTCTCCAAAGACCTGTCTCTCCTTACAACATGTCCAAAGTATGTCAGAAGAAGACCCAGAATCCTTGCCTCCAAGGAGCAGCCTGGTTTAACCCTCTCTAGGATGAATTTATTTGTTTTCTTGGCAGTCCATGGTACATTCAGTACTCTTCTCCAGCACCACAGCTCAAAGGCGTCAATTCTCCTTCTATCCTCCCTAGTCATTGTCCAACTCTCTGATGCATAACAAGTGATTGCAAAAAACATGGCCTGTATCAGGCGCACCTTAGTCTCCACAGAGACACCATTGCTCTTCATGTTCTCCAAAAATGGATAGACACAATAAAAGACCTAAATAAATGGAAAAATGTGCCCTGTTCATGGAAAGGAAGACTCAACATTGTGAAAATGACAACCCAACCAAAAGCATGTTCAATACAATCCCAATAGAGATACTAAATTCATTTTTCAAGGAAATCCAAAGAGAAATTGTCAAGTTTGTTTGGAGAGGAAAGAGAACCCAAATAAGCAAAGTACTCTGAAAAACAAAAGTGATGCAGGAGGCACAGTACTCCTTGACCTGAAAATCCAGCAGTAGTAACCAAAACTGCATGGTATACAAAGACAGACACGTAGACGAATGGAACTGAATTGAGAACCCTGAAACAGACTTAGCTATCTATGATCAACTGATATTCAACAAGGAAATAAAACCCATCAAATGGGGAAATGACAACTTCTTCAACAAATGGTACTGGCAAAACTGGATTGTTACCTGCAGAAAGCTGAAACTGGATCCCCATCTCACGCCATACAGAAACATCAATTCAAGATGGATCAGAGACTGGGACTAAAGTCTAAAACAGTAAAGTTCATAAGAGACTAATGGATTAAACTTAGAAGACCTAGTCTATGGTAAAAAGAGACTGCCAAATACAGCAAAAAATGTACAATCTGGAGAGGATAAAACTGATGAATGGGATCTTCTAAAGATTAAATCGCTGTGCACATCAAACACTTTTCCAAGAGAGTGAAAAGAAAACCTACTGACTGGGAAAAAACATTTGGCAATACCATTTCAGACAAGGGTTTCATATAAAAAAATTTATAGAATACTATAGGGACTCCACAGGAATAGGACTGGTAACACAATTACAAAATGGGCAAAAGACATGGAAAGAATTTTCACAGAGGAAGATACTCAGATGGCAAAAAAACCACACGAATACTCCAAATCCTGGCAATAAGAGAGATAAAAATCAAAATCACTATGAAATACCATCTCACTCCAGTAACAAAGTTTAACAGGACAGCAAGTAATAAATGTTGGAGAGAATGTGGTCAGATAGGAACTCTTATACATTGTTGGTGGGAGTGTAAAATGGTCCAACCACTCTGGAAGGTAGTTTGGCACTTCCTCAAAAAGCTGAACACAGAAATTCCATATGACCCAGCTATTCCACTGCTCAGAATACACCCCAAGAATATGAGAACTGAGGCACAACCAGAGACTTGTTCCCCATTGTTCACAGCAGCATTATTCACCATCACAAGAACATGGAAATAGCCCAAATGTCCAGCTACAATGGACTGGATTAAGGAATTATGATGCATTCACACAGTGGAATACTATACAGCACACAGGAGCAATGATTTTGTAAATTACTACCTAACTTGGGAGGTACTGGAAACAATTATGCTTAGTGAACTTAGTCCCATAAGGACAAATACTGTATAAGACCATTACTGTAGAACATTTAAGAGGATTCAAGTAGGGAGAGAGGAGAACAGAGAGGTTAACCGAGGTTAACCATAGGGCTTCACAATTTGATGGGTGGGGGAGGGTGTGAAGAGGAGAAAGATTTGGCGTGAAAAACAATGTAAACAAACGCTGTAAGTAAACCAGAATAAAGTAAAAATTTTATTTCAGAAAAAAGAAAAAGAGAAACATTCTCTAAATTTGAGAGAAGTAACAAAGCTGGCTTTTAATGTCTATGTACTGGCAAATCAGTTGATTGTTGGAAATTTTAAGTTAAATACACACAAATATTTAATATTTGCCCACTGCTATCTAGTTTACTCCAACTGAAGACATTATCCATCAGGATTTTAAGTGTATAAATCTTAATTGGGAATGCACTGCTTATTCTTCCCCAGAGGAGCAGCTGATTGTTTCAAACTGCTGACCTATTCAATAAGCCAATATGTAACTCACCAACTACCTCAACACACCTCATATACATATGTAACAACTTTCATCTCTGTACCAATGTGATCCATCAACTTAAATAAAGCACACTGTGCTTTTAAAATCCTTACTAGGTAAAACCGCTTTACTAAAGTTTCTTGTTGATTATATTTTCTTAATTTTGCTTACTTTGATTCTTTTTTTTTCTTGTACATTTCCTGTGTGCAGGAAAGATATAAAGTCAAACTGAATTTATTAATATTCCTTTACAACTCATATTAAACTGGTGATTTGTATTTGCTTGAGAGGCAATGATATCCTGAGCAAAGAGTCGGAAAGAATCACAACAATGTATAGGATTAATTTATAAAAAAAAAATTCTGTTGTTGGCATTAGTTAAAAGATGTGATCAGTACCACTGCAAACGAATGAAATCTAGAATAACAACAGCTTGAACCATACTGATGCTTATTTCTCTTTTAAGCAAAAATCCAAGCCATTTTATTTCAGTTGATCTGGTCCTTTCTCTATTGTTGTTACATCTGCTTCCATTCCATAATCACCTTCGTGGTCTAAGATATCTTCTTCAGCTCTATCCATTATATCAACATTTCAGCCAGCAAGAAAGTAGATGCTTCCTCACTTTGAAGACACATCCAGCTTTGTGTACACAGCTTTGACTTAGATCCAGTTGTCTAGAACATGTTTAATAAGCCCAATCACGCCTAGCTAAAACAATCTAGTACAGCTAATCTTTATTTAGGGTGGCCATGTATCTAGAAAAACAACCACGTATTCTATTACGATACAAAAAGGAAAAAATACTGTGTCTTTACCACAGTGCCCTTCATAGATTTATAATCACTTTAAACAACTGTATAAAACCAAGGGTTGTCTTAAACATATAATCTTCACCCCCCAGTTCAAATTACTGTACTGCATTTAGTCTGAAACAATTTTTGATAAATAGCATGGAAAAAACGACAGATAACTATATAATGGAACAATTTTAATCATATCATCTAAAAGAAAAATAATTATCCATCATTCTGTTTAGCCACTCAAAAATGGAATACAGGGGACCTCTGGTGGCCTACTGGCAAAAAACTGCACTGCAATGTCAGAGGTACGCAGTTCGAATGCACCAGATGCTCTGCCAGAGGAGGGACAATCTCCTCTAATAGGAGTCAGATCCGATTTGTACACACACAAAAAATAATACAATTTAAAAAAAAATGGAATACATATTGGGTTGGTCAAAGTGGAGGGCACATAGTCTATGCCAGACATGTATTAGATGCTCAGAATACAATAGTGAACTAACCATAAATCCTCAGAAAATGTAGTCTATCAAGGGAGACAAAAATACCCCAAGCAATTAAAATAAAGATCAGTATGTGATATAATAAATGCCATAAACAAATCTGTAAAAATTCCTAATATGGTAGGGTGGAAGAAAAATTTGTTAGGGAAGGAAGAAAGTAGGTGCCAATCTCTAGAAAGGGAAGAAAAAGAATGACTGATTTGCTGTTATTCACGGGTATAGTCACGTTGACTATGACCCACAGTGACACTATGAACAAAAGATCAAAACCTAGTCCTAGCCTTCTCCATCCTCACAATCTCTGCACACTTAAGAGTAAAAATGTTTACTACTGCTACAGAGCACCAAATAAATAGTTGTTGCTATGTGCCATCAAGTCGCTTGCGACTCATAGCAACCCTATGTACAACAGCC
>NW_006402409.1:0-1277 GCF_000299155.1 Elephantulus edwardii
AATATAGATAGAAAAAATCCAAAACAAAATAGTAGGATTTATTTCTGAAATGCAAGAGGATTTCAACATAAGAAAGTTTATTTAAGAGTTAAAGAATTATTAGACACCTGTACATGTGGACATTGGGCTCTAGTAACGTAATCCATAGGAAGTTGCCCTGCTAGTCCAAACGCTGTGAGTTTGACTCCACCAGTGGGTCCACTGGAGAAAGTTGTGCAGGCTTCCATGCATTTACATTCCTGGAAACCCAACGGAGGGTCAGTTATGAGTTGGAATTGACTTCAAAGAAATGAGTATAGCTAATATATATGAATATTTAAAAGAGAGAGACAGATAATTGGCAGAGAATTTAGGACTGAGCTGCTAAAATAACCACATAGGAAATGAAGAACAAAATATGTAACTATTCGTTTAGAAGAAATTTTAAACATTTGCACAAAATGTAATTTTGTTATGTTATATGGATCAGCTGTGGCTAGCATCTGTATAATAATCATTGCTATTGTTCTGACCAAATTGAGATATAACAATTCAGAGGAGGGGGAGAGTGGAGGGAGGTTTGTTTGGGGGAGAGTAGGGAGCAGGATAATGCAGGAGAGAGGTCAGCATTTATATATATGGTTGTTCTTGTTATATGCCGTTGAACTTACTACTACTTATAGTGACTATGAACAATGGCTTTGAATTTTGCTCTATCCTGAACCAAACTCACCCTCTCCAATATACCTGACACAATTCAACAGCGCTAATTGGTCAATCCTTCACTGAAGGTCTTCCTCTTTTGTACTGACCTTCTATCCTTCAAAGCAAGATGCCCTTTTACAAGGACTGGCTCTTCTGACAACATGCCCTAAGTATGTGAGGCAGAATTTCACCATTCTTGCTTTCAAGGAGAGCCCTCTTTTCACCCTCTGCAGGAGAGACCTGTTTTCTTGACAGTCCATGGCATGTTCAATAGTCTTCTCCAGCACCACAGCTCAAAGACATCAATCCTTCTGTCATCTCTAGTCACTGTTCAGCATTTATATGCATAGTAGGCAACTGAGAAGATTAAATGGATGAAGAGCACTGGAGAGGTCCTCAACAGCAGATTTTTTCCAGTGCAACTCATCTTTTGATTTCCTGACTGCTGGTGCCAAGGGTGTCGGTGTGGATCCCAAGAAGATGAAATTGTTAACAACTTCAATCCTTTCTCCATCTATCATGATGCTTCCTATTGGCCAAGTGATGAGGACTTTTGTTTTCTTGATGTTAAGATGCAATCCATATTTAAGTTA
>NW_006402409.1:2303-5503 GCF_000299155.1 Elephantulus edwardii
TCCTCTCCTTTCCTCTCCTCTCTTCTCCTCTCCTCTCCTCTCTTGTCTTTTCCTCCTTTGCTAACCCTCCACTGTTTCAAGCATTATGATCTTTTCCAAGGACTGACCCCTCCTAACAACACAAAGTATTTCACTCTGCTTGCCTTGAAGGAGCCCTCTGACTGCAGCTTTTCCATTGTTTATGTCTTTTGGCAGTCCATAGGAAATTCAGCACTTTTCTCCAACACCACAACTCAAATGCATTAATTCTGTCATCCTTGTTCATTTCCAACTTTCAGAAGCATAGTAAGTAATTGAAAAGATCATGAACCTTAGGTGCACCTTAGCCTTCAACCTGACAACTTTGCTTTTCACCACTTAAGAGAGGTGTCTGACAGCAAACTTTCCCAAAACAACATATTGTTTTATTTTCTGGCTGCTGGTGCCAAGGGTGTTTATTTCAGATTCAAGCAAGATGAAGTCATTGACAATTTCTATTTCTTTTATATCTATCATGATGTTGCTTATGCGACCAACCAAAGGAATAGTTATTGATAAAATGTGTCCGCTATAGGAGGATGATGGCTGGAAGGAAACAGAGGATTGTGTTTCACAATAAGCATTGGAGAACTGTTTCATTCTTTGAACACATATAAATTTATAAAGTCAACAGCCTACTCCAAGAAAAGATCTAATATATAATTTCTAAAATATAACAGCTTCCCTCTTATTTAGTGTTTCCCATTTTAAAAAAAATTTTTAAACACTTGAGTATTTGTTTTAGTATTAATTTAAAGGATTCAAGGGTATTAATGAAAATAGCTGAACCAAGATTGTAGAGGGCCTATGTTAGCTTTAAGTCATGTGGAATTTATGAAACAAAAAGAAATCCAATATTATGGTTTACATATTTACTATTGTTACATTCTGTTGAGTTAGAATAGACTCTGAGCTGACCGTCCAGCAGGTTTTCAGAGGCAGAAAATCACATGGGAGGAGACTTCTTATCTTTGTCCTGAAGAGCAGCTGGTGCATATGAACCACGTGCCTTTGGGTTGGCAGCGCAACTCCTTACCACTAAGCCACTAGAATCCTCTTTAATCTCTTCTCCATAGATCATGATGTCACCTTTTTGTCTAGTGGTGAGGACTTCTGTTTTCTTAATGAACAGTTAATATGTGAAATCACAACCAGGAAATAAAACCAAATTGAGAGTTTATATCCTGACATGACAATCAGTTGCAAAGGAAAGAAGAAAAAAATAGGAATGTCAGTGAACATTTGTCTGAGGAATGTGTTTGTGTAAGAGAATTCCAAGGAATAAAGCAAAATCCTATTTGGTAAGAATATAATATTTTATTTTAAACTTCTCCTTATTTGTTATAATAATTCTTTGTCTATAATTGGCATATTTTAAAATTTCCACTTAGCTCAGAGATTAATATTTTGCTGTTGTTATTATTGTTGTTTTATTTTTTCCCATTTAAAAAAATAAAAATTTTAAAAATTGTGATTATAATAAAAGTTTACAGAAAAATTGGATTTTCACTTATTCATGGTTGTACATTTTCCTCCAGTTCACTTAAAAAAAATTCATTCATTGTGGCATGATGTCCTCCCTTCCCCCATCCCCTCAGTTCACTTTGCTATACATGTCTTATTCTGTCTGGTCTGTTATGATAAAAATAATGCCTTATCATGTATTCCTTTTAAACAGTTTTTCCCTTCATTTATTCCAATGTAGTGTTCATTTATTAATCCCTTCTTTTCTTAGTTTTCCCCCAATTCCCATATCAGTCCTGTTTTAAAACAGTGATGTTGTACAGTATTTGTCCTTTTGTGACTGAGATATTTCACTCAGCATAATGTCCTCAAGGGTCACCCATGTTGTATACTATTTTATGAGTTCCTTGTTTCTCAGTACTGCATAGTATTCCATTGTGTGAATATACCATAATTTTTCTATTCATTCATTTGTTGATTGGTATTTGGGTTGTTTGCCTCTCTGCTACTGTGAATAATGCAGCAATAAATCTGGGTGGAAGCTTTGGTTTCTTTAGTGTCTATTCTTAATAGAGAAACTGCTGGGTCAAATGGCATCTCTATTTCTAACTTTCTGAGAAAGCGCTAGACTACTTTCCATAATGGTTGTATCATTTTACATTTCCACCAGCAGTGAATAAGAGTTCCAATCTCTCCACAACCTCGCCAGCATTTGTTCTTTGATGCCCTGTTGAACTTTGCTATTGTTATTGGGTGAGATCGTATCTCATGGTTGTTTAGCTTTGCATTTCTTTAATAGCTAGGGATTTTGAACATTTCTTCATGTGTCTGTTTGCCATCTGACTTTCCTCTTTGATGAAGTGCCTATTCATATCATGTGCCCATTTTGTGATTGGATTGTTTACATTTTTCTTGTTGAGGTTTTGGAGTATTCTACAAATTTTAGACATAAGTCCCTTATCAGATATGTCATTGTCAAATATTTTTCCCCAGTCTGGGGGTTTCCTTCTTACCCTGTTGAAGAAGTTCTTTGATGTGCATAGAGATGGGATTCATAGAAGGTCTCATTTGTCTATTTTATTTTCTCCTGGCTTTAAGCTTTTCATTATACTTGGAAGACTGTTTATGCTGTGGATTAGGGATTCTAGAGTTCTTCCTAACTTTTCCTGATGAATTTTATAGTTTTTGGTTTTATTTCTAGGTCCCTGATCCACCTTGAGTTGGTTTCAATATAAGGTGTGAGGTTTGAGTCTTGGCTTAAGTTTTCTGCAGATGATGTTCTAATTGTGCCAACACCATTTGTTAAATAAATTGCTCTTTTCCAACTTAACTGATTCTATCTCCTTGTCAAAGATTGTCTGAAAATAATAGGTGGATGAGCTGATTTCAGGATTCTCAATTTCATTCCATTGATCTAAGTGTTTGTTGCTGTACCTGTACAATGCTATCGTGACCACCACAGCTGTGTAGTAGGATTTGAGATCAGGAAATGTGATTCCACCTACCTTGCTCTCTTTTTTCCATAGTGTTTTGCCTATTTGGGGTCTCTTTCCATTCCAAATATAGTTGGAAATTGCCTTTTCTTTCTTGTTGAAATATGTAACTGATATTTGTATTGGGATTGCACTGAACTTGTAGATTGCCTTTGATAGAATTGTCATTTTCATAACATTAAGTCTTTCTATCCATAAGTATGGTAGATTCTTCCATTTCTCCAG
>NW_006402410.1:0-2632 GCF_000299155.1 Elephantulus edwardii
CGACTCAAAATGCCCCATGCCAGTCCATCTCATCTCACCAATGCCTAGTATGTCAATATTTATGCGTTCCATTTCTTCCTTAACAGTATCTAATTTTCCTACATTTGCTATAAGGTGCAAACAATTCAGTGGTACATAACAGCAACAACATATTGGGATGTTTTCTCGACTACTTTTCGTCCTAGTTCTTTCATCTTAAGATTTATGCTTATTCATGGAGCTCTCTTTGTGATTAAGATGCTCTCTGACAACAGATCAAGAGGTCTCTTTACCTTTCCAACAGAAACGAAAACACCTTAGTCAGGTTTAACTCCACTTTCATTATTCCACATAGTGGGGACAGCAGGCAAACATCTAAAAAAATCTACATATATATTAAAAAACCCAATGTTTTATTAGTACTGCTGTTGGTTATTTTAATTAGTTGTATGTTTTATTTGCACCCTGAGACTGCTCAAGCAAAGAATGTAATTCAAATAAACAAAATAATATCTGATGGTTTGAAACACCCACACCTGCCACCTGGGGCCTTTACTCTTAAGAAACTCAGATTAGCAGGGAAACTTTCAGCAAATAAAGGAGGTAAGTACATGGATGACAATGATTTACATGTAAATTTTTTATAATGAGCATTCAAATTATTAATACTGTTTTATGTACAACTTGTGATTCTTCTTAAAGATAAACACTGGCTTTTCGTGAGAGGGCCTGTCTCTTCCACGGCACATACTCCAGAGATCGATCCATCAGCATACCACTGACAATATGACTACACAGCAGTAGAGTCACCTTCACAAAGCAACAAAGTTTGCTGGGGAAATTGATGTAAACTTTAAGTGAAGTAAATGGCTTACCTCCTCAGATTTTTATAAGGAAACCAGAAACTATTTTACTTCTACTTTCCCCCCCCCATTTTTGGGGGGAGTGAACATTCTTTTTGCTTGCACACTGAGTGCTAAATGATGGACTTTTTATTTCATTTCCAGACCAAAATTTTATTCCTTTTAGATAACTTTGCTGTTTTTCTGGTTTTTCTCTTTAATTTCTGCAGTCATTTTTGGAGTTTGCCAAAGATGAGGCAAAACTATAATGTAAGAGACACATTCAAGCTTTCCAGTGTTTTTGCTTTTAAACAAAAGTACTTGTAGAATGTTCATCATAGAATTTCAAGGCAGAAAAAAATTCTAGAGCTTTTCCCCCTTGCCTAAGAACCTAATCCACACTAAATTAGTAAATGTTCTTATTCATAGCATTTTATAGAAAGAAAAAATATCTGGATTTAAACCACCAACTAATAATTTTCTTTTAAATATGTATTTAAAAAAATTAGTGCATAACCTATTGGGTTGTTAACTAAGACTGTTCAAATCCACCAGCTGCTCTGTGGGAAAAAGAGGAGAATCTCCTGTAAAGATTCACAGTCTCAGAAACCTAATGGAATGTCTCTATGGATAAGACTAGATTCAGTGGCAGTGGGCTATTCCTGTTGTTGGATGCCATCATATTAGCTTTGACTTACAGCAACCCTTTGAAGAGCAGATCTGTACCCTGACCTGTCCTGCACCAACCTCACCATCTCTGATATGCTACAGCCCATTTGATAAGGGTCTTCCTCCATTTCTCTAACCCTCCACTTCTACCAGCATGATATCATTTCCCAGTGTCTAGCCCCTCATAACATCCCCAAAATATATGACATGAACTTTCACTCCAAGGATCATTCCGGTTTTACTTCCTCCAAGACACACTTGTTTGTTCTTTTGACATTCCATGGGATATTCAGTACTCTTCTCCAACACTACAATTCAAAGGCATCGACTCTTCTATCATCCTTATTAACTGTGCAACTTTCAGATGTAAAGAAAGTAAGTCAAAAGACCATGGCTTATATCAGGTGAATCTCAGTACATAAACTGCCATCATTGCTCTTTTAATATTCTGGAGAGGTCTGTAACAGTAGATTTTTCCCAATGAAGTAAGTATTTTTATTTCTTGATTCCTATTGCCATGGCTGATTATGGATCCAAGTAAAACGCAATCACCACAACTTTCTTTTTTTCATCATGTTGCTGCCTATTATTTCCGTTGTGAGGCTTTTTAGTGATTTTTTTTAATCTTTTTTAAATTCGTGTACATTGTATTTTATACAAGCATCATATACACTGTGTTCTATTATTTTCATCTTTTTGAGAAAATGCTAAGTTGCCTTCCTAAGTGGCTAAACCATTTTACAAAGCCGCCCAGCCATCCATGACAGTTTCAGTCTCTCCACAGCCTCTCCAAAATTCATTGTTTGCTATCTTGTCAAAGTTTGCTACTGCCATTTGGTATCTTGTGGTTTTGATTTTCATCTTTCTGATTACTAGTGATTTTGATAATTTCCTACGCGTTTGCTGGCCACCTGAATGTCTTCCTTGATGAAGAATTCTTTTCAAGTCTTTTGCACAATTTGTAATTTGGTTAGTTAGCATGAAGTGAGATAAAATGGAATTAAAACTAATCAGTGATTTCCTTGAGCAAACACAGCTTTAAAAATGTATGCTTATCACCACATAAGATAAAGGTAAATAATCCAACTGAAAAATGGGCACAGGATATGAACAGACACTTCACCAAAGAAAACATTCAGATG
>NW_006402410.1:2732-6023 GCF_000299155.1 Elephantulus edwardii
GAGGCTGGGAAACAATGTATACAAACTATGTAAGTAAACCAGTATTTTTTTTTTTTAAAAAAAGAAAGGTGTAATCATCCAGCTGAAAATGAACAAAAACACATTAACTAGAAGAAATGGATGGTGTCTGGCACCCATTACTGGCCATTTTCATCTAAGATACTATAGAAGAATCATGAAAGAAGAAAAATGCGAGTTTCAAATTCTCAGTGGAATCCCAACTTCCTGGAGTCACTAAGGCAGCATAAATTCCTGAAACTACTGCACTGTAATAATCTTTAAACTTTATTTTAAGATTAATTTATCATCCTATTATTACATATTTGGGAGGGTGGAGGGACAGCACAGGAAGGGAAGGCCCTGTATGAGGTGGATTGATTCAGTGACTGGAATAATCGGGATGGATGTGTAAGAGACAGTGCGATTGGCACAGGACAGAGCAGAGTTTAGGGCTGTTGTACATAGGGTCGCCATGAGTCGCAAGGGACTCAATGGCACATAACAACAACAACATTATTACATATTGTATTTCCTTTCACAATCTCTCTATTTATGGATTTTTTATTCCTCTCCTCTTCCCTTCTCGTGCTTGGTAACTGTCCAGGAATATTTGTGCAAACCTTTCTTAATCTTCTTTTAATTTTTCCTTTAAAGACTAACTTATTTCACTGAGTAGAATGTCCTCTAGGCTTAGTGTTAAGAAACTGCACTGCAATCCCAAAGGCACGCAGTTCAAATCCACCAGCTGCTCCACAGAAGGATGAGCAATCTTTTCCTGTGTGGTTAACTGTCTCTGAAAACCCACTGGAGGGCCAGCTATTGGTCAGTTCCAGCTCGATGATACACAACAACAACAGGCTCATTCACATCTTGTAGTTTTGCAAATTTTTCTTTATTCTTTAAGGTTGCATAGTATCCCATTGTGCATCGTTACCAAAGTTGATTTAGCCACTTAAACAACACATGGGGTTTTTTCCATCTCTTTACTCTTATAAGAACTTCTCTAATGAACATGGACGCATATATGTTTGTATTGAAGACAATCTCTGAACTTTAAACCTTAAACTACAACTAGGCTTTGAACCAAACAAGAACATAGTTTAATTAGTATAACTACCTTGAGCACTGTGCTAAGTGAAAGAAAACTGAAAACAACAATTCAAAAGTTAGAAAGAAGCTTAGAGCACAATGTATTTAAGTGAATGATAGTAAAATACCTTGGAAAAGGATAACAAGAATGGCTGTACAACCTGAAGGATATAATCAGTGCCATTGAACTGTACATGTAGATATTGTCGAAATGGTGTACCTTCTGCTCTGCATGTTTTCATGCTCTGAAATTTTTCAAAAATATATAAAATTATTTACAAAGGTGAAAGCAAGAAGAAATAATCATTTAGTTTGCACGAGACAAAACCAAATTTACTATCATTAAGTCAAATCTAACTCACAGTGATAATACAGCAATGCAGGGTAGAACCATGACATTTGAGTTTCCAAGGTTGTAAATCTTAAAAGAAGAAGACTGCCCAGCTTTCTTCAGTTGAGTGTCTTAGTGGATTTGAACTTCCAACTTTTCTGTTAGCAATCCCACACTTGATCCCTTATGACACTACCTTTCTTTAATTTGTATAACAGACTGAGACAATAAATTATTATAACCTGTACAGTAGTTAAAAAAATGTATGCTTAGAATAGATTTAGGATGATAGGACAAGTATTGCTTGTGCATAGAATCGCTATGAGTAATGGTCAACTTGATGGAACATAGCAATTGACAAGTAAATGGCAAGGATGATAAAACTTTGTCTCACTTCCTTTGGACACATTTTCAGGAGGAAAACAGTTCCTAGAGAAAGATAGCATGATGGGAAAAGTAGAAGATCAGCGAGAGGAAGATCCTTCCTTAGGTGAACAGACACAGGCCTGCAACATGAGCCTGTGCATGGCTGACATCAGGGGGCAGAAAATAGCGCAAGTTTGAGATCTGTTAATCACACAGTCACTATAAAGTATAGTTGACTCCATGGCACCTAAAAACAACAGTAGACATTTTGACTTTAAAACAGATGTAATTTTACCCTCATTTTGAAGGAACCCTGAGCTCTAATGGCCTACTCTGTAGGGTGACGTAATACTACCCAAAAAGATAGTATTGTGAATCCACCTGCTGCTTCAAGGGAGAGGAACAGGCAATCTCTGTCCATTATTATTTACAGCCTTGGAAACCCACTGAAGGGTCACTCTGCTTCAGAACCAATTCAATAGCAGTAAGTTTAAGGAGATTTTTTTATGGCACAGTACAATACACATTGGACTGGTAACCAAAGAGTTGACGGTTCAAACCCACCAGCTCTTGTGGGGAAGAAATAAAAGGCTGTCTGCTTCTAAAGATTTAAAGCTTTAGAAAACCTCATCTGTTCTCCTCTGTCCTACAGGGTCACTATGAGTCAGAAAAGACTCAGCAGCTCTTGAGTTGGAACTAATTGAACCAAGTCCCTCCCACTCCCAAAAATTCTTCACTGTATTCATTTTCAGTGCTGTACATTCAGGCTTTAAATCACTGAAAAAGCGTCAAACCTTTTCTTGTACTAAACACTGACCCACTTTTCCTTCCTTACTAACCACTGGCATGCATTGGTTCTGATTCATAGAAATGTCCATTGGGTTTCTGAGGCTACGAATTATAATAGGAAACTGCCCATCTTTCTCATGTGAAGCCACTTGTGGATTCTAACCACCAGACCCATGTGGTCTCTGGGTTAGTAGCAAAACTTGCAACAGATTAAAGCTTCACAGTTCTCTCTTGTACTAAAAGTAAGGTGAAATGAGAACTATATACTCCTGTTTCAATTGACCAGCAAATCTGAGTTAAAAATAGTTAGGGCAAATCTTTTCTGTAACTGAAGGACTGCTTATTCAAAATTTACATTCTTTTACTTTTCAAAGAGAAGGGCAAATGGGGGGAGGGGTGCACAGGGAGAAAAGTGCAACAATGAATGAATGGAAATGCAAAATCTCCCTAAAAGTTCATTAAAATTAATTTTTTAAAAAAGTGAAATGTGTCAAAACAACTATATCATCTCACCCAATCAGAATAGCAAAATTTCTGGCGATGGCTGAAAATCGCCTGGGACTTCATCCATAGCCACTGGTGAGAGTCAGCGCCCAGAGCCATCAGGGGCTTTAAGCTCGTTGCCCACTGCTGTGGTGTGGACAGCTGAAACCAAGGCCCCGACAGGCACCTGGGGGGAGGGAACCCAGACTCTACTTCATGCTCTGCTGGAGAAG
>NW_006402411.1:0-1259 GCF_000299155.1 Elephantulus edwardii
CTGCTTTCTTGACATTATGAGAGTCTTTTCTTAGTAGATATTAGGCTGTTGTAACTATAAAATTATCCAGGATATGGCATTGTTTTGTGAAGCATTTATAAGTTTGTGCTCCTTTCTTGGCCTGAGGTTCACAGAGCCTAGGGACTGACAGCAGTTTTTTCACCCCAAGTGCTTTAATAACAATGCAGGAAGCCTGTTGTTCCCTTCTAAAAGTGGCTTCTCGCCTCCCTGGAGGTGTCCAGGTTCTCCCTGTTGCTTGAGCTTAGGGGGTCCCATGTGGTCAGGCTAGACAACAGTTTTTTCCTCAAAGTACCTAGTTAATCAATGGGAACAGATCCATGGCTTCTGATGCTGCACGGTCTGTTAAGTATTTCTCAAGCTGAAGGAAAAGAAGAACAGATTCAAGCCTTGAATTACAATACTTAAGGATACTAGGAATGATCCAGGAAGCTTTAAAAGAAGTGGGAAGGAGTACACAGAATCATTCTACCAAAAATGATTGGCTGACACAGAGGAATATGATGAAACAGTCTATGACCAAGAAGCAATGGTGATGACTGTGAAAAATTCCAGTCCTGAAGGAGCTGGCAAAAAATAAGTCCCCAGGAATAGATGCAATACTAATTGATATATTTTAATAAAAAGCGCAGCACTGGATATGCTCACATAGATTGTGCCAAGAAATCTGGAGGTTAGCTACCTGGTCAGCTGACTGGAAAAGACCCATATTTATACCCATTCCAAAAAAAAAAGGTGATCCAACAGAGAATGGAAATTATTGAACAGTATAACTAATATTATGTGAAAGTAAAATCTTGCTATAAATTATCCAAACACAATTTAAACAGTACTTCAACAGAGAATTGCCAGATGTGCAGGACAGGTTTAAAAGAGGCCGTGGCACTAAAGCTATCACTGCAAATTTCAGATGGGTCTTAGCCAAAAGCAGGGAGTACCAGAAGAATGTCTATCTCTGTTTTATTGACTATGCAAAGGCGTTTGGCTGCATGGATCGCAATAAATTGTGGGTAACATTGAGAAGAATGAGAATTCTAGAACACTTAATTGTGCTTATGTGAAACTTAGACCGTGAAGCCATTGTACGAACAGAACATGGAAACACTGTTGGCTTCAAAATTAAGAAAGGAGTGCATCAGTGATGTATCCTTTCTCCACACCTTTTCAATCTATATGCAGAACAGATTGTTCAAGAGACTGAACTTATAAAGAAGAATTGGAAAAAAATTCATCAATAACTT
>NW_006402411.1:2484-5582 GCF_000299155.1 Elephantulus edwardii
AGAGAGCTAGACAATCACTAAGGGTGACAGAAGAAAAATCATTGCTTGTAAATTGTGGTGTTGGAGAAGAGTCTTGAACATACCATGCACTGCCAAGAAAACAAACAGGTATGTCTTGGAGAGGCTGAAACCAAATTTCTCGTTGGAGGCTAGGATCTTGAAGCTCCATCTCACATGCCAGCAGGGTTTGGTCCTTGGAGATGAACACTGTGTTCAGAAGTGTGGAGAGACAGCACAGTAATAAGGGTAGGTGTGTCGAAGTTGGAAAGATTGGCTCAAGACAGGACAAGGTTCAGAGCTTCTATGCATAAGGTGGTTATGAGTAGCAAGTGACTCAATGGCAGCACATATCAACAAAAACAATTAATAACATGAGAACTGAGACTTAAATGAAGACTTGTACATTAATGTTCATAGCAGCATTATTCACCTTTGCAAGAACATGGAAATGGCCCAGATGTCCAAGCACAATTGAATAGATTGAGAAATTATGGTACATTCACACAATGGTGGAATACTATACAGCACTTGGGAGCAATGATTTTGTAAAGTATGACCTAACTTGAGAGAGACTGGAGAGCATTATGCTGAGTGAACTAACTCAGTCCCATGACAAATACTGTATAAAACCATTATTGTAGAATGAGTATGAGGATCCAAGGGATGGGGAAGGGACAAATCAGAGGGAGGAGGATGGGGGGATTAATCATGGGGTTGTACAATTTGATGGGTGGGGGTCATGAGAAAAATTGGAAGAATCTAATCTGGAAAACAATGCAATTGAATCTTGTAAATAAACTAGTATTTTAATTTTTTTTTTTAAATAGAAGATGTGGATAAAAATCAATGAAGGAGAAAAGAGTAATAGGATGGAGGGTGGGAACGGGGGAATCATAGTGTCACAGAGCTTGGCAGTCAGAGGGAAGGATGAAGGAACTGGGATGGCTTTAGTGAGTAACTGAAAATACGAGAGCATAATAATGAGCATAGACCAATGGTGATTAATTTTACAAAACAAAATTTATGCGAATGATCACATGAAATACAATGTGAATGAAGGAAGATGCAAAATACAATGTATGTGAATGAAGCACAATACACATGATTTTTGTATGCAAACCAACAAAAATAATTTTTAAAAAGAGATCATGGTGAGTATGAAGTCTGCACAAAGGTACAAGAAGAACTGAGAATTTAACATCAGTCTAAATGAACAATATGTATTTAACTCACAATGAAATAATTTTGAACATTGGCAAAAAAAAATGCCGTATTATGTTAATAGGATTCCCCCATTCTATTTTCTTAAGAGAAACAACCACCTAAAAAACAGCCAGGATATGAAACATTGGAGAAAAAGAAATTCAACGTTAAAGTCAGCACCACCAAAAGAGAAGTCAGTGAAGAAACAATATGCGTCATTCACTCTACACCTGTCGCTCTCTGGCTGTAAATAAGAAAAATGTGTAAACTTGGAGGATGTACATAGTCAGCTAATTTACTATAGTGTCCTCTGCTCTTGAATGTGTTAATTTTTAAAAGTAAAACTCATCACTCAGTTGCTACTTACAACAATTAATTTAGAATCCACTGTGAGCTTAGCTTTTTAACATGTAGTTGTTGGCAAGCTTTGTTAGGTGTAAAGTTATGTTTGTTTGTGTTCACTGCTTAATTGCAACAAAGCAACCCAGTGATGAAAGTAAAGAATTGAAAACCAAGCCATTGCTGAAAGATTAGTGTTTCACTTAACTTGTCTCTCAATAAAGTTCCATCAACTCTTCAAAATGAATGGAAGTCTGGTCACATGAAAGCACCCTAATTTATAGCCAGGACTTTTATTAAAAATAATCACATGGACTATTTCTAGATATAGAGATATAAAAGTAAACTATATAATAAATTCTAGTCTAATTAGCCTACATTTTCCAAATGAAAGAGGCTCTGGTTAGCAACACCTATCCTAGAAGAGCCCATTTGGTGGTCTAATCCCTCTGGTATTAGAACATACATGCAGTTAAAGACATACCTACTTCTCGTGTTGTGAGCCATACAAAGGAGTTATATATCCTACCACCAACCAGTCCAACTTGTGCCATGTTGCACTTGCACAATTATAACAACTTCCCACTCAGTGTCCTTGTTTCTGCCCTTGTGCTTAGTTTCATCTCTAACAGCAACCAGAGTGGTTCATTTAAATCTAAGTATGTCAACACCCTTCAGTATCACCTATGCCCATTACCCTAGTTATTCAGCAAATAATTGAGAAAACCATGGTCTGGACAAGGCATAAGGCATACTTTAGTTTCTAAACTGACATCATTGCTCTCTAGCACTTTGGATAGATTTGTGAAAGACAGCAAACTTTCCCAAAGAAAATTGTCTTTTAATTTTCTGACTGCTAGTTCCAAGAGTGTTGATTGCAGAGCCAAGCAAGATGAATTTGTTAATGACCTCAATCTCTTCTCCACCTATTGGAGTACTGCCATTTGACCTACTGGCATGAATCTTTTAATTCTTGATACTGAGCTTCAATCCATATTGAAGACTACAGTTCTTAATCTCATGCAGCAAATGCTTCAGGTTCTCCTCAGTTTCAGCAAGCAAGGTTGCGTTGTCATCTGCACAATGCAGGTTAACCTTAAGAAGAATGGGAATCTCAGAATACTTGATTATGCTCAAGTGAAACCTATATTTAACCTGGAAGCAGTCATCAGAACAGAGCAAGGAAACACTGCATGGTTCAAAACCAGGAAAGGAGTAGAGCAGGGATGCATCCTCTCTCCATACCTTTTGAATCCATATGCAAAAGAGACCATTCAGTAGACTGGACTTTTTAAGGAGGAAAGTGGCATCAAGATTGGAGGAAGACTCTTACTAAGTATCCTTTTATTTTTACAACAATGGTTTTATGCAATGTTTGTCCCTATGAGACTGAGTTCACTCGGTATAACACTTTCTAGTCTCTCTCATATTATACAGTATTTTATGAAATTATTTTTTTCTGAGTGTTGCATAGTATTCCACTGTGTAAATGTAGCACACTTTCTCAATTTATTCATTTGTGGATGGACATTTAGGCTGTTTCCATTTCCTTTCTA
>NW_006402412.1:0-2188 GCF_000299155.1 Elephantulus edwardii
ACACAACTACAGAGTAGCACTACTGTCCTTTCTCAACATCTTTTAGTGAAAAATTCTTCCATCTAGGAGCTAGGAGATGTTTGGGACTCCTGAGAGATTATTGGTATATTTTTGTTAGAAGTTCAGTTTAAGATGGTATCAGCTTAACTTTATTAGAATATGTAACCTCATTCTTTCTCTTCTTCCTTTCCCTTCTCAAATTACCTTCTTCCCTGGGGTTACTGTAGGTTATTGCTTCTTGCTTTATGGTGTAGGGTGGTAGCTACCTAACTCCTCATTTTCACCTGGAATAATTATGCCTGAAGTCCTAGTGTTCCTAATAGGGGAATCATTTGTCCTTTTGTCCCTCAGGGTCTGGTGTAGATGATCCTGTGGGAGAAGTCTCTATTCAGGTGGACTTGTTCACACACCCTGGTACTGGGGAGCACAAGGTCACAGTGAAAGGTAAGTGGTATGGAGTTATAGGTGTCTCACTTTTTCCTGCCCTTTTTTAGCAAAGGCAGGGTTGCTAATCTCTGTCCTCGGGCCCAGACTTTCACCAAACAGACTGCCACTGAGGCTCAAGAATGGGGAAGACCTGGTGGGATTCCTCACCGGTTTCCCTTATTTGGCAGTGGTGGCTGCTAATGACCTCAAGTGGCAGACAGCAGGTATGTTCCGGCCCTTTGTGGAAGTGACCATGGTTGGCCCACACCAAAGTGATAAGAAGAGGAAATTCACAACCAAGTCCAAAAGCAACAACTGGACTCCCAAATACAATGAGACATTTCACTTGTAAGTTATGGGGTGGAGGTCCTCAAGGACTTGGATAGAGGTAATCTTGGGAATGAGTCTTAAGAGGACAGGGGAAGCATGGCTGGGTGGCAGGCTAGGATGAACTCACTCAAAAGCTTAAGCTCTGACCCTCTTGTCTTCCACCCTGTGCTCACAGCCTCCTGGGAAATGAAGAGGGCCCAGAGGCCTATGAATTACAGATATGTGTGAAGGATTACTGCTTTGCCCGGGAAGATCGGGTGCTGGGGCTGGCTGTGATGCCTCTGAGGGAGGTAGCAGCCAAGGGCAGCTGTGCGTGCTGGTGCCCCCTGGGGCGGAAGATTCATATGGATGAGACAGGCATGACCATTCTGCGGATTCTCTCTCAGAGAAGCAATGACGAGGTGGCCCGGGAGTTTGTAAAGCTCAAATCGGAATCTCGTTCCACGGAGGAGGGAAGCTGAGCACCTTTGTCCCTTCTGTCAACAAGGCAACATCACTTCCACAAATCACGGCCAATGAAAGTTAGCTACACAGCCAGCTTAGGGGTCCTTGTAGTCAAGAGACTGGCTCCTTCAGTTAAGATTATTTAAGGAAAATTTGCGGTGATACGGTATGAGGTATGGCTTTTCACAGGCCTTGAGTCCCTGACTGGCAGGATTGTAGTCCTAGGAGCTGGGCTATAGGAGTTACCATATAGGGAGATTTTTCAGAAAAAGCAGGGGACAGACATTCCCAAGATTGCCAGCCATTCTTGGTAGATGCCCCTCAGCTACTCCCTTCAGCAGCCACTCTCCATACCACACCTTAACTGGTTAGGAACATACATATCAATAATTAGAAGAACAAGTTTCCAGGTCCATGACTGATCCAGTAGTCACTTGAGCCTTCAAATATCACTTGAGCCATGTAGTCTGGATTGGGGTGTAGCCAGGGCAAGAGTGCATAAAATAGAATTCAGATTGTCCTTTGAGCAGAATCCACTGATTTTCTGTGGCTCCAGTGTGAACAAGGCTATGAAATGGAACAAGATGCCTTTCTAGAAATGAGCTGTGCTAGTCCACATCCCAGATTATCTTTGTCATGAGTAAAACCAGGTTGACATGGTGCTTCAGAGACCTGAGCAGAGTATGTGTTGGAACCCAAGCACCAGGGATCACCTGTCAAGGAGTCCCCCTACCTCACTCCTGTAGGGCAAGAGAGCAATGCTTCAGGGCATGGGAGGCTGTTCTTATGCCCATGGGCCTGAAGGCTACCTGAATAAGAGGGAGGACTGTATTTATTTCTTGGATAGGCCCTGAACAAAGCCAAAAACTGTGGAAACCAGTTTAGAAAATGACCCTTTCACCTATGGCCTCTGCCTTCTGGCCACCCTGACAGCCTTTGGACTCTCCTTTTCCTCTGGGTCAGTGCTATTCCCCTCACACACAAGCTG
>NW_006402412.1:2418-5338 GCF_000299155.1 Elephantulus edwardii
AAATTATAGACTAGTCTGTAATAAATTATCTTATAGCAGTCTCTGGAGTTTGGTAATTCTATTAAAGTAGGGAAATCCACAGAATGACTATCCTACATAATGGTAGATGTTACTGCTTCACCCTTCCTAACACAACTTTTGATAAACACCAAGCAGTAGAGCAACTGTTGGACTAGTGTCTTGACCTTTACCCGAGACATAGGATTTAGGGCATCAGCTCCCTGTAAAGCTCCAGTAGAATTGGAGCTGAATGTCCAGTAGGATATTCTAGGACAGACCCCAGCCAGGGCTGTGAAGACTAGGTTGGACCTACTAGGGTGATATGCACTTCCAGGGCTTGCCAGTGGGCTGGGGCTGGCACAGATAAGACCAAGGATTAGGTCCAGGGTTTGCACATTGGCCATTTCATTCATGCTCTCATCAAGGGAGAAGAGCTTGAGTGTAACATCCTTACTCAAAGAAAGAACCAAGGTGAAAAATTTACTTCATGATGGGAATGGAAAAGCTGAAGCAAGAATAGCACTCACCTATTTTCTCAGCCTGCACTATCCTACCAGTGGAAGGAACAAGGATGGCGTACAAACACAGGGCAGACTAACTCCAGCCTCCTTCATTTCTTCAGTGCCTTATTTCCAATGGCTTGCTTAAACTAATCTTTCCATTTCAGTAGCCCAGCCATTTAAAAATTTCCTCATTCTTCCACCTGCCAAACCAATCTCCTATTAATTCTACTTCAAAGGTGCCTCTTGACTCCATGGCTTTAACTCAGTTCCCATTATCACTACCACAAGTAGAATATTTTCATTTCCCTTGTCTGAATTACTTCTATAACCCTCTTCACAATCTGGTACCTTGTTTTCCTGTTAAATATATTCAGAGATCACTTAATAGTCCCTACACTAAAACTCAGACCTCGTGACAGTGCAGTCCCACTATTTATTTACCAACTATCCTGCAGCAAGTCTAAAGCATTGCCCCTGCAGTTCCCTGACAGTATCATGCACTCTTCCGGCTCTATCCTTTCCCTTTGCTGGAACATTTAAAAGCTCTTTCCACTGCTGGCTAGGTTTTGATCTAGATCTCCTACAAGTGACTCAGTGGCACCTAACAACAGAAGCCTTTACTCAATTGAACCTGGTTCCGACCCCTGCGCACCTCGTGGTTATAACTTGTAATCAGCCTGTTACTCTATCAAAGTCAAGGGCTGAGCATTGCACCTCAACATTTTTCTAAGGGCCAGCACAGAGAGAGCACCCGCCTACTTCAATCACAACACAACAACAGCAACTCTACACCTTCCGGAAACGCAGACGTAGTCACGTGGAAGGGGCGTGGTCAGAGCTGTCCTATGGGGCGGGGCGAGGTCCTTGAGTCGCGCCTGCGCAGGAAGATGCGTCAAGATGGCGGTCGCTGGATTCCGGAGCCGCACGTCTGTGGTGAGCGAGATTGGCCGCAAGGGGCGCCGGAGAAGAGGTTATTTCCGCCCTCAGTATTCATTGAAGATAGACCATAGTCTTCACATTTCTAATATTAATACTGTTCCCTGCACTTTCCGGTAGCTGCGTATCTAAATACTTTCTCAGAAACCGCTCTCCCAGTACTCCCCGAGGCTACTTAGCGCCCCCTTTTCTCACCCAACGATACAGGTTCCTCTAATACGTAGTAAAGGGTGTTTTTGTCCCCTAAATAATAATACTACTATTATTATTATTAATAATAATAATAAAGCGAACATTGGCCATGTGAAACAGAAAGTCCCAAGGCCCCAGATGATGTAAAAAATCAAATAGGAATTCATTCTGGCAGTTTATCCATTTTTTTTTAGCCCTATTCAGGTTCTCCGAGAAACCATAAACTTTCTCTATTGTGCCTTGAAGGTGACTTTTGCTGTCTTTCCTCATACAGGCCAGGAGGCAAAAGTCAAATCGTTACAGGCTACTCATGCCTTGTAACCTGGGTGCAAAACTGTACCCGTGGTTTCAAACAGGCTTGCACATTTGCATTGCTAGTTAACGTTAAAAAATCAGATTGCAAAGTTTTTTAAAAATTGCACATTTCCAGTTTTAAAAATGTTCCTTTAAAAAAAATTGTGTAAGTGAAAGTTTAAAATCATGTTGGTTTTTTTCATTCACTGGTATTTTGTTTTACTCCATTAATTAGTCAATTACTGTAGTTGTTTATAGTGTCTTATCAACCACGTTAAGGGAGGTCTGGTATCATAGTCCGTTAAGGAGTTTTTCAGAGGCTTCAGATCACCAAGAGATTGTCCATTTTTTTATCACAGATCTGCTATTGGAGTCAAACAACTGTAGAGGACCCATTTTTGGATTAGCAATGCAGCTCCCTGTGGACTAGGCAACCATAATTCTTCAAACTTTTCTTTAGCTTTGGTTAGTAGTAGTCCTATACCAATTAAAAATGCACATTTCTGAATTTTCTTTTAAAAGGTAATAGCTAGTAACTCTTCGATTACATCCTCACAAAATAACTTAAAATTGGTCGTCTACTTAAAACCCATCACTATGAGACTAAGCAAAGGTGAGAAGACAAAAGGTCCAGGAAAACAATCACAGAAATGGAACAAACAGTACACAAAGAGGATGTTGCCACATTGTGCTAAGTGTAACTAATGTATGGCAACTATTAAGTGGAAGTTGCCAAACAGAAACCTACATTTTATATAAACTTTCATCAAAAACAATAAAACTTTTAAAAAAGAGAAAAAGAAAAGGGTAGATATACATATCAGTTGGTTTTGATTTCTGTAATGTTACGATTAGGATCCAGATCATCCTATTAGTTAGAACTCAGGGTGTACCAGTGTGGGTTGGGAAACAAAATTGAAGCAAGAGATCGCTAGGTGGCTCCCTGGTACTTCAGTCCTGAAGAAATCCAGTATAACCACACCTCTCAAGGACAC
>NW_006402413.1:0-984 GCF_000299155.1 Elephantulus edwardii
GGAGAAGATCCTCAATAAGGTGGATTGACATGGTGGCTGGAATAACGGACTCAAGTATATCAGAGATAGTGAGGATGGTACAAGAAAGACAAGACTCAAATCTATTGTTCACAAGGTTGCTATGAGTGGCAGTCAATTCAATGACACATAAAATTAACAAGGACAATATATAAAGCAAGAGTTTGCTCATTTTCATTGCTGTATGTATTCCACTATTGTTTATTTATTTCATTATAGAAATCTTACTATCTGTCCATTCCACTGTTGTCAGATATATGGGTTATTTTGGTTTGTTGGGTTTTTTTAAAAATATATTTGAGGTTCATATTAATATTGATGCTATAAGCATTCTTGTCATTTAGTTTTGGTGAACATATCATGACACTTTCACTAGGTTTATCTTGAAACAGCTATAAAAAGTGATGGTACAGATTTTCCCATGAACCTACAGTAATGTAAGAGAGTTTCACTTACTTCTCATGCTCTTCAAGGGTCGAGAATTTTCTTTTCATGTTTTCACTGAGTACATAATAATTTCTTAATGTTTTGATTTGCATTTTCTCAATGTGTGAGTTAATTAGATTTCCAAACGACATCTTTCATGAATTGCTCATTCTTTTACGTGTCATTTGAGAAACAGAAGAGTGTTCAGCCAGCGTCACTGTCACCTGGCAAAAGCAGTGTGTGCACAGAGCTCCTACGTGTCCAGGACTTTGGCTCGTAGGGTCGCTATGAGTCGCCTACACTCAACGGCACTTAACGACGACGACGATCCTTAACATCCTACTTCCCGACCACTAAAAATACTTTTCTTCTCTATTATTTTCTTCTACCCATCTTCATTCTTCTTATATTTTTATTTACTATCTCTGTCTAGAGATAGTAAATAAAAAAAGCTGCTTTGAAGGAAATAGCAAAAAATAAGGCCCCAGGAATAGATGGTATACCAATTGAAGTATTTCAGATAACAGATGTTGCCCTGGA
>NW_006402413.1:2334-3750 GCF_000299155.1 Elephantulus edwardii
GGTTGGCGCAGGATAGAGCAGGGTTTAGAGCTGTTGTGCATAGGGTCGCTATGAGTCGGAAATGACTCGATGGCACATAACAACAACAACAACAACATCATCTTCTTCTATTCGTTCAGGCCAAAAACAGTCAATAAACAGAACGTAACAATGTCAAAGTTAAAAAAAAAAAAGTTTGCTAAAGAGTTCAGGGACAAGTCTGCATCACAGAATTGGCTTATGTTGGTGTGTTTGTTTTAAATGTATTAAAAAAGGAAAATGTAAGCTTGTTGACTTTGTTTAGTTAGCTCTTCAGTCATGTATTTTTAATAGGTTACATCTAAATGCCTCCCTGTTTTGGTGAACAGATAATATCCAGTCAACCTTTTGAACAGGTAATATTCAATCAACCTTTTCAAGGAACATCATAAGGAAGGGGGGAAATGGTATTTACTGTGGAGAGAGAAAAAGGAAAATAAGTATGTACACAGATTCTCCTTCTCGCCTCCAGTAACTAAATACAAGTTACATTTGGCCAAAATAAAGTAGCCATGACCTTTTTCCTTCCTGTGCATGATTAATTACTTAATGTCCTATTAATTGGAAGATGTGGTTGAATTTCTAAGACCTTCATTTTCTGTGCATATCATCCTGTCCTGGAACCACCGATTAAGCTGTTCAGCAGAGGTTAGCCAGCAAGGTCATCTGAGCACTGTCTGTTCAGCTATTCATCACCCATGTTCAGTGGTAATTAACAATAGTAGCATTTCCATAAATCAACATCTTTCTGATGATTCTGATGGTAAACAGTCAAAATGGATGCCGCTCCCAGCCCAGCTCCTTCAATTTTACCTGGAAAATTTGGTCTAAAGACACCACAAAGAAAATTAAGTGAAAATTGCTGTATTTTCTTTAACTAAAATGCACCAGGAAAGCAGGGCTATTTACCTTTGAAAGAAAAGCACAAACCTATGTACAAAACTAAATGAGGCTACTGACAGCATAGGGGTCAAAAGAAAGAAAAAAAGGGTATGGACCACATAATACCAATTTATTCCTCAGCAAAGAATATATGGCTCATTTCAGCTTCAGAAATAACTGTGTGCCTACTCAGCCATGGTATATACAATTTAAAACAGGAACCAGACTTAATTCACCCTACTATTAAAGTACACAGCACAGGGCAAACCAATAAAAACTTTCTGAAAGATACATGCCCACTTACAAACCAAATCAGGAACTGTAACTTTCAGCTTTGTTTTGCTTACTTTGTGTTCCTGAAGTTCCCTACTGCTGTTGATATTTTCATTTTGGGGTTTTTTAATGTCAGTTAACTACCAAGTACTGGAATGCCAATCAGAACATTTCATCTTTTCAGTCACAAATTTACATTTCAACCATCACAGCCACATCAACAGTCACTATAGCTAAAATGTA
>NW_006402413.1:4454-5443 GCF_000299155.1 Elephantulus edwardii
GGGATGGGTGTGTCAGAGGCAGTGTGACTGGCAGGATAGAGCGGGGTTTAGGGCTGTTGTACATAGGGTCGCTATGAGTCGCAAACAACTCAGCGGCACATAACTACAACAACAACAAAATTTAAAAAAAACAAGCAAACAAGTAAATTCTAACTGAAGGCAGCCAATGTGGATTAAAAGTAGAATTGAGCTTCAGAGAGTTT
Organism: Elephantulus edwardii; assembly: GCF_000299155.1. Lineage (NCBI taxonomy): Eukaryota > Metazoa > Chordata > Mammalia > Macroscelidea > Macroscelididae > Elephantulus > Elephantulus edwardii. Next base: position 4,658 of record NW_006402413.1, read on the forward strand.
ACAATAGCTCAATTTTTAGAAATAGATTAACAAACATCTCCTCCTTGGCTATTCTGGGTAGATTTGAACTTACCATCTTTTTATTAACAATCCTTTTTACTCCCAAGGATTCTATATATGATATACATCATTATATAAAACAAACATAATTATGTTGTATTTATTTGTTTCTTTCTTTCTAAACATTAAGGAGCCTAGGAAAATGCTACAAACCATGCCAAATTTCTAATCAAAAAGTCAGCAGTTCAAAACCATCAGAAGCTTTAGGGGAGAAAACTGGATGGTCTCCTCTCATCAAGATGTACAGACTCAAACACCTGACAGAGCATGGCTGGGAATCAAACTCAGCTCAACACAATGAAGTTGGAGCCCTGGGCTGCTAGACACTGAAAGGAAAATAATTTTTTTTTTACTGTTGTCTTTCGCGTACTATTATTGAAATTCTGTTTACCTTTTCCATTTTGATAATTTAATACATTTTATACAAAGTTAGAAAACATACATAGGGCTTTGAATTCATTTTAAATTAATAAAACTGGAGATACAAATGTTAGTTAGTCTGACACAGAAAATGCGGGGGGTGTATATATAATGTCAGACACAGAAAATGGGGTGGGGTGTGGTGGGGTGGTGTAGGTGTGAGTGTGTGTCTCAGGTTGGTGAATATATTTCCTCAACTAAGAAAAGGTATCAATCAAAAGTGTTTGAAAACTTAAGAAAATATAATATCACAAATAGGCAAAAACTAGAGGACATAATAAGATGTAGGTAAAATTTGAACAGGCC
>NW_006402414.1:0-5499 GCF_000299155.1 Elephantulus edwardii
AACAACAACAACAACATCTTTGAGTGATAGTGGTATGCTGAAATCTCATTCCACTATTGTGGTACTTTCTATTGCTTTCTTCAATTCTGTTAACAGTTGTTTTATCATTTGGTGCTTAAATGTTAACTACCTTTATGTCTTCTTGATCTATTGTGCAATAATCAGTATGTAATGCCTTTCCTTATCTTTCATGGTGGTTTTCATTCTGAAATCTATCTTATCAGAGATTAGTATTGCCACTCCTGCCTTTTTGAGGTTATCATTTGCTTGGTATATTTTTCCCAGTCTGTCCTGTCTTTTTTGAGATGTGTCTCTTGTAGGCAACATATCAATGGGCTTTTTTTTTTTAAAAAAAAAAATCCATCCTGCTACTCTTTTTATCTTAATTGTTGTGTTTAGTCCATTAACATTAAATGTGATTACTGTCAAGCCAGGTTTTACTTTTGCCATTTGATGAATTTCTTGCTCTGTTGTTTCTGGTCACTATGGTCTGTGCATTTTGACATCTCTGTGTCAAGGACTTCACTTAACGGTTTTTGTAGTTTGGGTCTTATTTTCACAAATTCCTTAAGGTCCTTCTTTTCTGCAAAGAATCTAATTCCCCCTTCATAATTGATGGAGAGCTTTGCTGGATATAGGATCCTTAGTTGACAATTGTTTTCTATAACTTTCTGTAAATGCCAACCCATTGGTTTTTATCTTGCATGCTTTCTGCTAAAAAATCAGAATTTAATCTAATTGTGTTCCCTTTGTAGGTGACTCTTTTTCTCACACTGCTTTTAGTATTCTATCTTTATCTTTTAATTAAGAGAATTTGACTATGATATGTCTTAATGTTTTTCTTTTTGAGTCTAGTTTATTTGGTGTTCACTGTACTTCTTGAAGGTGGGTTTTCCCATTCTTCAAAAGACCTGGGAAGTTTTCTCCTAGTCCTTCGTCCACAATTTTCTTAGTGCTATCCTTGTCACTTCCCTGTATTAGAATTTCAATTATATGTATGTTATTCCTTTTGATGTCATACCACATGATTCTAACGTTTTTTTTTTCATTTTCTTAAATCTCATCTCTGATTTTTCTTCTAGCATATTCCCAGTGAGGCTCTTGTCGTCCAACTTACTCCCTGTCTGTTCCATCTCTTCAGGTCTACTTTTTTGTTATACCAGTGTGTTGGACACTTCTGCCATTTTGGTCTTAATATTCTGGATTGCATTTTCAGGCTTTTCTGTTATTTCCAGTATTGTGTTGGATGTATCATCTCTGTCTTATAATGATTTAGTTTTCAAGTTCTTTACCTCTTTACCTATACTATCAATTCTTTTTTCCATCTTTTGCATTTACTTCCATATTTGCTCAAGTTGCTCTACATCAATATATTTCTTCTGGATTGTTGTTTCTGGGGTATTTGTTTTCTTAATTTTTTATTCCATCATTTGCATCTTTTGTAGCTATTCAAAATTTCATATCAACCTATTTCTTCTGGTTCTATCGGGGGTATTCATTGGGTTTCCTTTTTTTAAGAGGAGCGTTATTTTGTTTTTCATGATAACTGAGGTAGACTACTGCTTTCTTGACATTATGTGAATCTTTTCCTAGTAGATGTTAGGCCATTATAATATACAGTGACCCAGAGTATGCTAGTGTTTTGTGAAGGACCTGTATATTTGTGCTCCTTTCTTGGCCCAAGGCCCACAGGGCCAAAGACTCAACAGCAGTGATTCCTCCAAAGCACTTGAACAGGAAACCAGGAATTCTGTTGTTTTCTTCCAGAACTCGCATCTCTGCCTCATTTGAGCTGCTCAAGTTGTCTCACTCCCTTCTTCTTGAACTTAAGGGGTCCCACATGGTGAAGCAAAACAACACTGTTTCCCCAAAAGTACTGTGGGTGCCATTCCTCTTTCTGCCATGTCACACCTTTCCTGCCACACTGCACCTCTTCCTGCCACTGACTGCAATATATTGTTGTTGTTAGGTGCCATCGCGTTGAGTACAACTCATAATGACCCTATGAACAAAAGCTCTGAATTCTGTTCTATTCTGTGCCATCCTCACATTTCCTAACACATAAGAGCCTGTTGTAGCAGTCATTGTGTCAGTCTACCTGGTTGAGGGTCTTCCTCTTGTTTGCTGACCCTCCACTCTTCCCAGCATCATGTCCTTCTCTAAGGTATAGCCCCTCCCAGCAACATGCCCAAAACATGGGAGGTGAAGCCTCATTATTCTTGCCTTCAAAGAGCACTCCAAGAAGCTGAACTCTGTAGTGAGGAGTTTGGCATCATGATGGGAGGGAGACTCATCAGTAACCTGTGTTATGCAGATGACACAACCTTGCTTGCTGAAAATGAGGAAGACTTGAAAAACTTCTTGTAATATACTTGGATTTCTATACATCCTTATCAGTAATTTATATCTGTGACTTTTATAATGGCCTTAATTATCTCATGCTGTTATGACAAAGATACCACCAGTAAATGTTTAACAAGCATAAAATTATTCTCTTAAGATTTAGAAAGGTAGAGGTCCAGAAATCACCATCCTTGTTTCCTTTAACATCTGTAGGCCTAACATTCCATAAAGATCTCCATGCATCCTGGCCGTCCTCATCGTCAAGTAAATTCCTAGTACAGAGGCCTGGGTTTATAAGGACATACTTCACTCTTAATGATTATTTTTTAGTAGTGCTGAGGTTTCCCCCCTCTCAGGTTATTTTGTTCACTTTTATTTTCTAGAGAAGTAAAAAAGTATTACAGATCACACCCTAGGGGAACTCCTTTTAAATTCCATTTAGGACTGCAATATATTTCACCTTTAATCCTCTTGTAATTATTTGGTTTTATCAGATCATGTGGGATAGTTACATAGCTCTTATATGATATTATTACTTAGATGTACTTTGAGTGGGGAAATGATTCAACTCATAAGACTATCCTAGAGGTTGTGAACTAGTATCTAATTGTATTTTGCATTTCCCTAATGACTAATAATGGGATAGGTTCTCAAATGAACAAATAGGTACGTCTTGGGAAGAGTGAACACAGACAATTTACAGTGCTCCTTGGAGGAAAAGATGTAGAAACTTTGTCTCTTATACATTGGATATGTGGTTAGGAGAAACTATTCCTTGAAAAGGTACACCCAGAGAGGTAGAAGAGAGGCGGGAAAGAGCAGAAACCCTCAAAAAGATGGACAGACACAGTGACTGCAACAACGGGCTCAAGTATGTCAGAAATGATGAGAATGGTGCAGAATAGGATAGGGTTCATGGGGTTGCTATGAGTCTTACTCAACTCTTAACACATAACAGCAATAGTGACTAGCGAGGGAGCACTGGTGATCCAGTGGTAAGTAGTTACACTGCCAACCCAAAGGCATGTGGTTTGAATCTGCTGGCAGCTCTGCAGGAGAAAGGCAGGCAATATCCTTCCATGACATTAACTATTTCTGAAAACTCGCTGGAGGGTTACTATTTGTTGTTGTTGTTGGAAGGTTACTTATGAATCAGTTCTGTCTTGACAGTATAGAAAAACAACTAACGCATGGTTTCATTTACGTATTGGTCATTAGTACATTTTCTTTGGAAAGATGACTGTTAAAATTTTTGTTTAATTTTTATTTGGACTAGGGGTCTTCTGCTTGTAAATTGGAAGGGTCCTTTATGTAGTCTAGCTATTATCAGGTAAGATTTGGAAATATTTTCTCTCTTTCTGTGGGGTATCTTTTACTTTCTTGATGGTGTTGGAAACTAGTTTATTGCTTTTGAATAATTTTCAGACAGAGTTATCAAATACATTTTTTATTTTCAGATATAATTTGCTTACAAGGACTAAACACATGAATCCACCTCAGTGGAATCTGTGGGTGATTTGGAGAACCAGTGTCCAGGGAGTTTTCTTATCTATGTGAAGCCTTTTGGCTAGTGGCCAACTATTTGGACCCTCGACTCAATCAAACTAGCATCCAGCATTTTTGAAAAGCTGAGTTGGCTGTGTTTTCATTTTAACTGGACTGATAGACTGCTATCTAGTAATAAAAAATTTTCCAAAGACCTCCCTGCTTTTCATTCAATTTATTGACTCGTAGTCTGTTCTAATGGATTGAGCTAATGGAAATACAGATGACTGGGAGCCAAGACATTTCTTCAATCTAGAAATGAGGAAATTAAGGGATTCACCCAAGATTTTACCACACTTGAGGGAGAGCTGAGCACCAGAAACTAAGTAACCTTCTAAATCCCAAGCCCAATTTCTTTCCATTACACCACTCTATTATTATTGCTTATTCTCACTACTGACCCTCAAACTTTCTGACTCCCCTCCTCGAAAAAGAAGGCTTGAAAATGAGAGTTTCCAAGCAGTGAGTTAGTTGGATTTTAACCAAAGAAAACTGGTGAGATTTTTGGGACTCCAGAGTAGGAATAGCTCAACGTGTGCCTGTGGTTTTTCTTTTCTCTTACTTAGCAGACAGAACACACCCCAGTAGCAAAGGGCTTCTGTGCAGAGAATCTGCCAGTGAAACGTTCTGGCTGAGGGTCACTCACACACAGGAACAGATGACAGGACGGCAGGCAGCCTGTCCCCTTCTAGGGAATACGGCAAGGGTTCCTTTAACACAATGTGACAACTAATCTCTCTATAGCATCTGACTGGGAAATTTTAATTACTACTGTGATGGCACACGTGATTTCTACTTATCCACACACAGCCGGTGACTTTATGAGGTTCTCTTGTTATTTTGCAGATCATCTCTCGCCCAGAGCCAGAGGAACCAGGTGTCCTCCTTTCTCCTTCCTTCCTTCCTTCCTTCCCTCCCTCCTTCCCTCCCTCCTTCCCTTTTTCTTCTTCTGTTTCTCCCTCTTTTTATTAAAGGTCTTTTCAAGTTTTTGGTTTGTACATGAGGCTGGGTCTTTCCGTTCTTTTCCCCCTCTCAGATATGGTAATAACTCGAGTGGTCTCAGGATATGGAGGTGTTTTCACAGTATTGCTGGCATGCACATAGAGACCTCTTTGGGTGGGATCAGGGCAGGGCTGGGGAGAAGAGTCAACAGAGGGAGACAAGGGAGAGTATTGTGTGGTATACAATTGTGCAAGAATGTCAAGAACCATAAGAAGAAATGAAGACTGAAAGAAGTAAACTGTGGCATAATTCTGAGCCTACATCATCAGAACACTAAATATTTGCATAATATGAAATGTATATGAATATCTTAACTTTACAACTTGATAAATGTCTACTTGAAAACACCTGGGATTTTTTGTTTTAAATGTAGGGTTTTAGTTTGCATTCAAATATGAGATGATCCATTTGGAAGAGTATTTGGAATATATATTTGCCCATACCCTTGTATTCAGAAAAAACCCCAACATTATAAAAGATGCCAAGAAAAATTTTAAGGAATAGGAAATATTCATCAAACATTAACTTGAGCATCAAACTGTTTCATTCTACTCATTAACAGCTTAAACACACATATTTGAATCTATCTATTTGAATTGTCTCTTAAAA
>NW_006402415.1:0-657 GCF_000299155.1 Elephantulus edwardii
CTCCTCATCCAGGGGCTGCTCCTTGCCATGGAGAAGGATGGAACTGCAGCGGTCCAAGATCCTCTCTGGAGCTCCCTTCATAACCAGTAGGTGCCGGGGTTCGGATGTGTTGGGGTTCTTATGAATAGACAGCTGTAAAGAAATGGGAGATGGTTGGGTGTGGCCAAAGCTACAAAGCATTACTGAATAGCTACAATTTGTTACAGTTTTTGGAAACCTTCTTTTGGATACATTCATTAAATGCTAATGGGAAGGGGGGGGGAAATGACCAACCCAAAATAAAAACCCCATCATCATGATCTCAAATCACAGATCTCAAATCGTGACACTTGTTCACAATCAGATTCTCCTGGAAGAAACCTCGGACAAAGTGCATACCGCTAAACCTCAAAGAAGCTCATACTATTTTAGAAAAGTTTTTCTCTAGATGTCAAGGGTGAAGTAAGTTCACAGCTTACATAAAAAAGCATACAAAATTCAAAAGCAGAGGATATTATTATTCTTCTTCAGAGCTTATGTTTTTCCTTCTTTGCCTCACCCCCACCTCCCATTATCTCCAGACCTGGTACTTGTTGGTGGAGTTGAAAGGTATCTCTGCAATCTTGGCGTACTGCTCCCTCATCTCCTTCACCGAACCGCAGCACACCTCAATGCACT
>NW_006402415.1:3692-5133 GCF_000299155.1 Elephantulus edwardii
AGTCTGACCACCTTGTAGTCCAGAAGCAAGTGTGGCAATTCGTCCCATCACAGTGCGATCCCCAGTGTATACAACAATACCACGTGCTGTGCCTTTAAAAAGGAACCGAGAATGGGACCAAATGTAACGGGGCAGAAACCACAGAATCTGCACAACTGCCATGGCATGCACAAATGTACAAATGCCAATGGCATGGTTTAAGAAAAGGCTCTTGCGTCAGAGGTCAGAGCAGAGCAGACGAGGCACTGCTGACAACACAGGCCCACCAGAAGTGCAGGAAAGAGCAAACCCAGCTACCAGGCTTCCTGGGCTTCCCTGCCAGAGAGTGAACCACCACTCTGCTTTACTGCAGAGTCGTGTCTATGGTTTCTTTATGTTTTTGGTTTTTTTATAACACCTTACAGACAGCATGCCAAGGAAAAAATGGTTTACCTTCAACACAGTTGGTTGAAAAAAAGGCAATGTTCCTTGTCTCCAGAGGGTTCTCATTTGTGAAATCCGGAGACCTGGTCTGAGGCTCGGATTCTCCAGTGAGCGAGGAGTTATCCACCTTGCAGCCGTTCGCAGAAATGATTCTCAAATCTGCAGGGATTCTGTCTCCACCTTTCACTTCCACCAGATCCCCAACAACCACTTCTTCTGCGTTGATGCTCATTTTTTCACCATTTCGAATCACGAGAGCTTGCTGAGGAACCATGTTTTTGAAGGATTCCATGATCTTCGAACTTTTCGCTTCTTGATAGTAGGAGAAACAACCCGTGATGATGACAACAGCTGACAGCACCACACCAAGATAGAGCTGGAAGGGGACAAACCAGTTAGGATGCGGTAGTAAAAAAACCAGGGACATGGTTAATTTGACTGAATAAAAAGCAAATAAGAGAGACTGAGACTTCAGAAAGCCAGAACCCATATCTTACAAGACTCATATATACAGGAAGGTCAGAGATGTAACCAGTCACATTTGAAGAGTTTTTGAATGTTGTAGAAACTGTTTTATTAAAATAAAGTTGTCTTCCCAACATGTGACTGAAGCACAGCAACCAAGCACCATCTCATTAAAAGCTGGGCTCCGCATTATGCTAAGTGAACTAACTCAGTCCCATAAGGCCAAATACTGTGAATAAAACTAGTAAAACGTGTATGAGGATCTAAAGGGAGTAGGAGGTAAGCACAGACAACAGGCCAGGACTGGACTGGCCTGTAGGCACATCTACATGCAGACACAGGAAAGACACAGGGGCTGTGAAGGCAGTAACTGCTGACACTTTCCCAGTAAATCCATCAAGTGAAACTAGTGGTAACTGAAAACCAGTGGGAAGAGTGAGCAGAACCATGTAACTTACATTATCATTACTAGGGTCCTCTTCTGTGGCAGCTACAATGCCGTAAGCCAAGAAGCAAAGAACTGCTCCAATCCACAGCAACATTGAGAACCCCC
>NW_006402416.1:0-2444 GCF_000299155.1 Elephantulus edwardii
CCAAACCTCACCCCTACCCCCAAATATAATCGACTCTGCAACCCTCATTGCATACTCCTACGATAAAAATAATGCCCTAAAATATAATACTTTTAAACATTTGTTGTTTGCTGCCTTGTTGAACTTTGCTGTTGTTGTTGGGGAGATGATCTTATGGTAGCTTTATTTGCATCTCTGTTAGCTAGGAATTTTGAACATTTCTTCATGTGTTTTTTGGCCATAGTAATTTCTTCTTTATTCGTATCTTATGCTTATTCATATCTTATGCCAGTTTTTATTTTGGTGTCTATTCTATGTGGGTTTGCTCAGCTTCTTAGATACATATTGTCTCATTTTTTTTCATGATACCAAGAAAATTTTCTTCTAATAACTTTTCCATTCTTTTTTCAGTTCCTTTTTTTACTGCTTCCTGTTCTGAAATTCTAATTATGATGTTCCACGTTATTCTTAAGCTTTCTTAATTTTTTCTTTTTTAATTTTGCTTTTCTCTCTAGCAGAACAGTGCTGAGAGCTCTATCTTCTATTTCCCTGACTCTGTGTTCCATATCTCCTATTCTGCTCATCTGTCTCTCCAACATTGTCAAATTCTGAGACACTAGTCTTAATATTCTTGTTTTCCTGGGGTTTCTAATGCCTCATTTATCTTATCTGCATTTTCTTGTATTTCTTTTTTCAAAAGTTCCTCTTGGCTTTTGATTGTAGATTCCTGCAATTCTTACAGTTTTTCTTTCAAGTTTTGAAAATACTTGGCCATTGTTCTTTTGAATTCTAAGTCAGAGAGTTCCATCAGACTTTCAGCCTTCAGGAAATCCATTGATTTTTATTAGTTTATGGAGTGATATCATGTTAGGTTTTGTGTGGAGTGTTAGATAGTCTGTTTCTTCCATGTCTTTGCTATGATAGAGCTTTCTTGCTTGGGGTCTTACTAGGTCTTGGGTCTGACAACCTTACCTGGGCAGCTCACAGCTCCAGTGCAGAGAAGGACAACTCACGCTGCCTGAAGTTCTCTTGGTACTGAGGCTGGCAGGAAAATTCACCTTGGCTGGGGGCTAATCAGGAATAGAACTCACCCTACCTCTGGCCCTTCATCTTTGGTCCTGGGACTAGGGAAAAGTTTACTTTGGCTTAGGAGTTCTTCTGGAGGAGAACTAGCTCTCTTCTGGTTCTTCCTCTCTAATTTCACAGCGGGCAGGAAAATTAGCCTTGGCTGGGAGCTAATCTGGAAGGGAACTTGCCCTACTTCTGGTTCTTCCTGTCTGGTCCCACAGCTCAAAACTATTTAACACAAAAGAGAGTAGTATGAATATGTGGGGGGGGGGGGAGAAAAAATGTTTAAGACATTCAGAGGAAAGAAGCAAAGGAGATGTAACTCAATAATTAAAAAAAACATAAAGAGACTAAATGCTAAAATCAAAAGACAATGATTAGGAGAATCATTATAAAATATATGACCCTACTATATACATATGCAGTCTATAAGACCCACTTTAGATAAAAAGACTCAAAAAACATTTCAGTAAAAGGATGGAAACAGGTATACTATACAAACAGCAACCATACAAAAAAACTAGTGCGATAATATTTATATGAAACAAAATAATTTCAAGGTCATAAGGGCCAACCCTCCCCCTTTTAAACTGTGAAAGAGTCAATTCATTGACTGTTAAAAAAAAGTCATATCTAGATCCATCATGAAATGCAATGTGGTGAGTGACAGGATAATATCCATACACATACAAGGAAGTCCAGTGAATACCGCTATCATTCAAATATATGCACCAACAACTAGAGCCAAAGAAGAGGGAATGGAAGATTTCCACCAACTTTTGCAGCCATAAATCGATCGAACATACAAACAAGATACATTGATAATAATGGGCGACTAAAACACAAAAATTGGGAACAGGGAAGAAGGATCAGTAGCAGGAAAACATGGACTCGGTGACAGAAATGAGGCTGGAGATAGAATGATAGAATTCTGCACATTCAGTGATTTACTCATTGCAAATACAACCCAAACACAGGCTATACACATGGATTTCACCTGATGGTATGCATAGGAATCAAACCAATTACATTTGTGGAACGAATCACTGGAGAAGCTCAGTATCAATTGTGAAAACCAGGTCAGGTGCTGATTATGGAGCAGACCACCAACTACTCATGTGCAATTCAAGCTGAACTTGAAGAAAATAAAATCAAATCCACAGGAATCAAAATTTGACCTTAAGTCTATTCTACTCAAATTTCAAAACCATCTCAGGAACAGCTCTTGAACACCAATGAATATAGACAAAATAAGCTGTGGGATGATATAAAAAATATAATCCATGAAGAATGCAAAAGACCATGACAAAGGCTGAAGAGGAAGAAAAGGCCAAGATGGATGTCAGAGGAGACTCTGAATATTGCATTAGAGCACCAACAAGCTAAAGCTAAAGGAA
>NW_006402416.1:2804-5499 GCF_000299155.1 Elephantulus edwardii
TGGCAAAAAACAAGGCTCCAGGAGTTGATGGCATACCAATTGACATATTTCAACAGACAGACACTGCCCTGGATGTGCTCACTAAGTTGTGCTAAGAAATCTGGAGGACAGGCAGCTGACCAACTGACTGGAAGAGATCAACATTTGTTCCCATTTCAAAGAAAGGTGACCTGATAGAGTGTGGAAATTATCGAACAATATCACTAATATAACATATAAACATGATTCTGCTGAAAATGATCCAGAAACAACTGGAGCAACATGTCAACAGAGAACAGCCAGATGTGTAGGCTGGGTTTAGAAGAGGTCTTGGTACTAGGGATATTATAACTAATGTTAGATGGATCTTGGCCGAAAGCAGAGAATACCAGAGGAATGTCTACCTGTGCTTCATTGACTATGCAAAGAACTTTGACTGTGTGAATCACAACAAGCTATGGCTGACTCTGAGAAGAATGGGAATCCCCAGAACATTTGATTGTGTTTATGTGAAACCTATACTCAAACAAAGAGGCAGTCATCAGTCCAGAGCAGGGAGACCCTGCATGGTTCAAAATTGGGAAGGGTGTCCATCAGGGATGTATTCTGTCTCCATACTTTTTCAATCTGTATGCAGTACAGATCATCTGAGATGCTGGGCTCTATGAGGAGGAATGTGGCATCAGGATTGGTGGAAGATTTACCAACAACCTGCCTTATGCAGATGACACAACCCTGCTTGCTGAAACTGAGGAGGACCTGAAGCGCTTGCTGCAGAGGGTCAAGGACAGCAGCCTTCAATATGGATTGAAGCTCAGCATCAAGAAAACCAGGATTCTCACCACTGGGCCAATTGACAGCATCAGTATGGATGGTGAAGAGATTGAGATACTTAACAGTCCACAGCCAACACTCTTGGTAGCAGCAGCCAGGAAATCAAGAGAAGAATTGCATTGGGAAAGTCAGCTGTCAGGGACCTCTCCAAAGTACTGAAGAACAATGACGTCAGACTAGAGACTAAGGTGCACCTGATCCGGGCCATAGTCTTCACAATTGTGTGGTATGCGTCAGAGAGCTGAATAGTGACTAGGGATGATAGAAAAAGAATTAATGACTTTGAGTTGTGGTGCTGGAGAAGAGTGTTGAATATATCATGGACTGCTAGGAGAACAAACAGGTTTCTCCTGGAGAGGGTGAAACCAGGCTGCTCCTTGGAGGCAAGGATTCTGATGATTTGTCTGACATACTTTGGCACGTTACAAGGAGGGACCAATCCTTGGAGAGGGATATCATGCTGGGGGGAGGTGAAGGGACAGCACAAGAGAGGAAGACCCTCGACAAGATGGATTGATTCAGTGACTGGGGTAATGTGGGTTGATGTGGCAGAGACAGTGAGGTTGACACAGGATAGAGCAGAATTTAAGGCTCTGATACATAGGGTCACTATGAGTCACAAGCGACTCAGCAGCACATAACAACAAAAATACAAACAGGTCTCCATAGAACACTCTACACAAGTGTATAATTCACATTTTTCTGAGGTACACATGTAACATTCTCCAGGATATATCATATGCTAGACTCTAAAACAAGTCTCATTATTTTGCACAAGATTGAAATTATACAAAGTATTTCCTCTAAACATAATAAATAAAAATTAGCTAAGTCAGTTTTGACAAAAGTTGGGAAATAAAAATATAGGTGGTAATTAAGTAACACTTTCCTAAATAACAACTGAGAAAAAAACGTCATAAGAGAAACTCTAAAATACTTTTGAGATGGATGAGAATGAAAGCACATATACATAAAATATAGTGATGTTGATTAAAGTGATGTTGATAAAATTACCCATTTGAAGTTTGAAGGGAAATTTGAAGTTGTAAACACCTATGTTAAAAACATATCAAATCAGCAACTTAATTGTGTTCCTTAAGAATTAGAAAAATAAAAGCATAGTAAACACACAGGACCAATAAGGGAAGAAATAATAAAAACTAGAGTAGAAACAACTCACACATAAAATAGTAGAGAACATCAAACCCAAAAGCAAAATTTTAGAAAAGACCAAAAGATTTGAAAAGTTGACCAGGAAAAGAGAGAGAGAAGAGAGAACAGAAAATGTACAAATTATTGAAATCAAGAAAGAAAGAGGATATGCCAACAATGACCTAAAAAATTTACCATACAAGAGCACTATGAACAATTGTATACTAATAAATTAAATAACCTAGGTGAGATGGAAAAAAATTCATAGAGTCACAAATTAAGAAGTATCTCTAGAAGAAATAGAAAATCTCACTGAATTGATAATTAAAAGTTCTATTTCCTCGAAAAGAAAACAAGAAAATCCCCAAAACTCTACAGTAGATTGCTTCAGTGCTGAATTCTACCAAGCGTTTAAAAAGGAATTTACACAGAATCTTCTCAAATTCTTCTAAAAAATATAACAACGATTATTTCCCTTCACATACTGTGAGGCATATTCTGTGAGGTCATCAGAACAAAAATAACAACTAGAAAATGGAATCTAAGCAACAAATAAAAATAATTATACAGCACTATTATATGTTAAGTGGGATTTAACCTACAGATGAAAATTGTGTCAATCAAGACTAACAAACAAAAAGAAAAAACCACATGATAATCTCCTGAGATATAGAAAAGGTATTGGACAAACCCCCAAAGCCATGTTGTTGTTGTTATGTGCCATGGAGTC
>NW_006402417.1:0-5493 GCF_000299155.1 Elephantulus edwardii
CACTCTTTGGAGATGCTCAGGATCTCCCTGTTGTTTGAGTTAGTGGGCCCTATGTACTCAGGCCAGAAACCAGTTTGATTCCCCACGTAACTTAATCCTCAATGGTACATGGGTATTTTAGGGGAGATTGATAAATCTTATAGATGTGGCAAATACGATTTGGCCTTCAGCCCTCAGGCCTAAATGGGTGTGGGGTGTCTGAGTCGCAAGCCCCGGCCTGGAACTGCCTCTGCAGTCCTTGCAGATCTCCCAGCAAAGTCCAAGTTTACAAAGATGGTGTTTCCCCACAGACCTCTGGGAACTGTAGTCAGTACCTGCAGTGGTAGCAGACAGGAAGGCTGCAGTGGTAGCAGACGGGAAGGCTGCAGTGGTAGCAGACAGGAAGGCTGTAGTGGTAGCAGACAGGAAGGCTGCAGTGGTAGCAGACGGGAAGCCTGCAGTGGTAGCAGACGGGAAGGCTGCAGTGGTAGCAGACAGGAAGGCTGTAGTCTAAACTCCAGCATTTTTAATGCATCATATCATGACCTTTTAAATGTCTGTTACATACAACATCAGTAGTTGTAAACCATCATTTTTCTATTTTGATGTTAGTGAAATGATACATAACAAAACAGACCTATTTAACATTTTCTACACGTACAGTTCAATGGTATTGGTTAGATTTTTTTTTTTTTTTGCAGTTGTCATGATTCCCACTATCTCTAACCAGGTTGCTTTACCACCGTTAGCTTAGACATTCTGTCTCCTAAACTTCTTCCCTATGTTTAGAGTCACTACTGTTGTCTATTTGACTCTGGTCTTTAGGAAGTGAAACATCTAACCCAAACAGGGTGAGTCTCTGACAGTGCAATCCACTAGTGGCCCCTCAGGGAGCTCTTCAGGCTCAGTAGTAGAATGGCTTTGCCATCTCAAAGGTGTGTAGTTCTAATCCACCAGCTTCTCCACGGGAGAAAGATGGACAATCTCCTTTCATGCAATTTATTGCCTCTGAAAATCCACTGGAGAGTCAGCTATGAGTCAGTTCTGATTTGATAGTACTCAGACACACTGATTCCTCAGGAGAAAGATGGACAATCTCCTCCCAGGAAATTTATAGCCTCTGAAAACCCGCTGGAGGCTCCGCCATGAGTTGGCTGGAACTGAAGGACAATTAATGAGTTGTTTGTTTGATCTCAAATAGATAATTCTCTTAAAGAGCACCCTTTTTAAGATGAACATGCCTTGGCAGTCTAATGCCAGAAGCTTTAATTACATTACATTACTCCAAAATTTTTGCATGTCCGTTTAAAGGACTGGGGACAGTATGACAAATCTGGGTTCAATTCTGTCGATGCACCTCAAACACAGCCATCACCTGACAGTGGTTCCTCAGATTTTTTTATACGGAACAGGTTTCAGTTGGTTAAGATAGATCCAGAGTAAAGTCTGGAGACTACTTCTGCCAAGGAAGACCCTACAGTTCAAAACAGTATGATCCTGTTTGGCTTGAGGTACTAAAAGTGGGAAAATAGGGGACAGCATTGATGGCAGTTAACAACATTTGAAAGACAATTAATTAATTAATTAATTAATTAATTAATTAATTAATTAATGTCTTTATCAGTTTATTTCCACTGACAGTAAATGCATTATAAACAAACTGAGAACTCAGCATACACTTGCATTACAGAAAGCCAGTGAAGATCTGGGGGAGAGGGATTGCAGATGTACAGAGGGTGACATGAACACAGGAGAGGAAGAAGGAAGAATTAGCCCAAGTCAAATGAGGGAATGTGAGGGAAGAGCTAGCACTTAGTAAAGTACACAGCCAGGCGGAGGAAAAGGGACAGATTATGAGGGACATTATTAAGTATAGAACTAGAAAGACTTAAATGGAAATGAAGGGTTTTATGTACTCAGGGAGTTTTCCTTTCATTCTTTAAGTGGAGAGGAGAATGAATTGGTCAATTTGCATTTTAGAAAGATTACTGTGGCAGCCTTTGCAAACAGCAGGACTGGAGCCTTACTCCCTAAGGCCAGATGTAGATTGTATACAGATATGGAAATTCTTAGGTCTAATTCTCTACCTGGGGAGTCAGACATGCAAGTAGGAGCCTGCTGGCTTTTGCAGTGTTAAGAACCAGGTGTACCATTATTAAAATTAAAACAACTACCTTCATTTGTAATGAATACTTCGTAATAAACAATGGTTTCTGTTGTTGTTGCTTTTGTTGTTAGGTGCCATCGAGTTGACTACACTCATATTGACCCTGACTCATATCGACTCTCTGAACAATAGAAACGGATCTTCTATTCTTCTACGTCCTTATGATCTCTGATAGGCTCTAAACAATTGTTACGGTCACTCTGTTAAACCATTTGTTGGAGGTCTTGCTGTCTGTCTTTCACCTTCCACCTTTCCCAGAATGAGATCATTTTTCAAGGTCTCCCTCCTGACAACATGCCTGAAGTCAAGTATGCGAAACAGTTTCCCCATGCTTGCTTGCCTTCACGGGTCAGCCTGGTTGTACTTCCTCTAAAAGAGAATTGTTTGTTCTTTTCACAGCGCATGGAGTATTCAGTACTCCAACGCCATAAGTCAAAGGCATCATTTCTCCTACTATCATCTTTATTCATTACCCAACTTTTAGATACGTAAGAAGTATTTGAAAAGACCACTTGTTTGTGCCTAAGCAAAACCTATATACTTAGACTAAGAGACAGTCACCAGAAAAGAACAAGGAGACACTTCTTGTTGTTGTTAGGTGCCCTTGAGTTGAGTACGACTCATAGTGACCCTATGAAAAATAGATCTGAACTTGGTCCTGTCCTGCGCCATCCTCATACTTTCTGATATAGAAGAGCCCATTGCAGCAGTCACCTTGTCAATCCACCTCATTGAGGGTCTTCCACTCCTTCGCCAACCCTTCACCCTTCCCAACATCATGTCCCTCTCCAAGGAATAGCACCTTCTAGCAATATGTCCAAAGTACATGAGACAAAGCCTCATCATTCTTGCCTCCCAAGAACACTTCGGCTACACCCTCTCCAAGAAATAGCTATTCAATTTTTTGGCTATCCATGAGATGTTCAGTGCTCTTCTCCAACACCACTGCTCAATGGCACCAATTCTTTTCCTGTCAACTTTATTCATTGTCCAGGTCTCAGACGCATAGTTGGTAATCAGAAAGACCATGGCTTGAATCAGACACACCTTAGTCCTCAAACTGACATCACTACTCTTCAATAAATTGGAAAGGTCCCTAACTGCAGATATTCCCCTTTGCAATGCGTCTCCTTATTTCCTGACTGCTCGTACCAAGGATGTTAATTGTGGATCCAAACAAGATGAAGCTGTTGACAGTTTCAATCTCCTCTCCATCCATCATGACACTGTCTATTTATTGGTCTAGTGGTAAAAATCTTTGTTTTCTTGATATAGACCTTGATCTTTTGCAGCAAGTGCTTAAAATCCTCCTCCCTTTCAGAAAGTATGGTTGTGTCATCTGCATAACACAGGTTATTCATGAATCTCCCTTTAATTCTGATGCCACATTATTCTTCCAGAGTCCAGTTTCTCCGATAATTTGCTCAGCATATAGGTTGAACAGGTATGGAGATAGAACACATCCCTGATGCACTCCCTTCTCAGTTCCAAGCCATACAGTTCTCCCCTGCTTTGTTTGCACAACAGTCTTTTGATCGAGGTTTAGGTTCCTCATGAGCTCAGTCAAGTGCTCTGGGATTCCCATTCTCCTCAATGAAACCATAACTTGTCATGATCCACACAGTCAAATGCCTTTGCATAGTCAATAAAGCAAAATTAGACATTCTTCTGGTATTCCTTATTTTCAGTCAGGATCCATCTGACATCAGCAATGATATCCCTTGTGCCACAGCCTCTTCTAAATCCTGCTTGAACTTCTAGCAATTCCCTATCTATGGTACTGTTCCTGCTGCTTTTGAATGAACTTCAGCAGTCTTTTGCTTGCATGTGATATCATTGGTATTGTTTGATAAATTCCACATTCAGTTGGATCTCCTGTCTTGGGAATAAAAACAAATATGAGTGTCTTCTTCCAATCCATTGACCAGACAGCTGTCCTCCAAATTTCCTGGCATAGATGGGTAAGTACATCCAAGGCTTCATCTGTTAATTGAAATAAATCAATTGGTATTCCATTGATTCCTGGGGCCTTATGTTTTGCCAGTGCCTTCAATGCAGCTTCTACTTCTTCCTTCATTACCATTGGCTCCTGTTCATATGGTACTTCCTGAAATTTTTCAGTGTCAATCAATTTTTTCTGGTACAGTGACACTGTATATTCCTTCCATCTTCTTTTGATGCTTTCTGAGTCATTCAATGTATTGCCCAAAGCATATTTCAACATTGTGATATGAAGTTTAATTTTGTTTTTCAGTTCCTTCAGATTGAGAAATGGAGAGCAAGTTCTTCCCTTTTTATTCTCCAATTGCAACTCTCTGCATATTCCACTCTAATGCTTTGCTTTATTCTTCTGATATGCCCTTTGAAACTGTGTTCAGCTCTTTCACTTCAACATGTTTTCCTTAAGATTTGGCTTCTTGACATTCCAGTGTAATCTTTAGAGTCTCCTCTGACATCCATTTTGGTTTTTCCTTTCTCTTCTGTTTTTGTAATGACCTTTTGCTTTCTTCATGGATGATATCCTTGATATTATCAATTGGTGTTCAATTCCTCAAACCTATTCATAAGATGATCATGAAATTCTGATAGAATTGATTCAAGATCATATCTTGGTTCCTGTGGACTTATTTTCATTTTCTTGGGCCTGCATTTAAACTTGCATGTGAGTTATTAATTATTTGAACCAGAGTTTGTCCCTTGCCTATTTTGACTGTTGATATTCTGCTCCTCCAATGATTCTTTCCACAGGTATTGCCAATCTGATTCCTATGCAGTTCATAAAGTGAGGTCCATGTGTAAAGTCACTGTTGGTGTTTTTTTAAAAAAAAGTATTTATGATGAAAAAAATCATTGAGCATGGAAAATCCAGTCCTTTGGTTGCCAGCCTCATTTCTGTCACCAAATCCATACTTTACCAATATCATTCCTTCTTCATTGTTTCCAACTTCTGCATTTCAGTTACCAATTTTCATAAATGTATCATGACACCAAGAATATAATTGCTGATGTCAGATGGGTCCTGGGTGAAAGCAGAGAATGCCAGAAGAATATTTGTCCTTTTTTCACTGTGCAGAGACATTTGGCTATGTGAATCATAACAGATTATGGCTAACATTGAGAAGAATAAGAATCCCAGAACACTTAATTGTGCTCATGCGAGATCTATACGTACATCAAGATGTATTCCAAACAGATCAAGAGTACACTACGTTGCTGAATTGGTCAACTATGTCCAATAGTTTTCTTGCTGAGTCTTTCAGGTTTTCTAAGTATACTATCATGTCATCAGCATAGAGGGATAATTTTACCTCCTCGTTGCCTATTTGGATACCTTTTATTCCCTTCTC
>NW_006402418.1:0-1843 GCF_000299155.1 Elephantulus edwardii
GCTGTAATACTGATGTGTCAAAAGAGATAATGGTTACCCATGGTGGACAGTGTTTGGTGGAGCTTCCTGATTAAAACAAGCTTGGAAGCAGGAGTGACATTCACTTCCAAATGGCTTGCCTCTGGAAACTCTATGAATATAGAGAAATGATGAAAGTTATACAAGAGTTCAGGTCTTTCACTCATAGTGTTGTTATGAGTCATCTACAACTCGATGGCATTTATCAACAACAAAAACCAATTTGCTGTACAGTTATGTATAATGTTTTCCTTTATTCAGTTTTTTCACCTTAAGAAATGTTGACAATAGTCTACCCTCTTGATTTATTTTTTTAAACTCCAAGAAGTTGTACTTTTAATTATATTGCTTTCCTTTATCTTCTGGAATAGCCCCTTAATGTCTTCAGTTCAAGTCTTACATCATTCTTTCTTCCTTTCCTTTTATCTGTCCTAGAGAAAATATCAGAGTCACTAACATTCATTTTGGGGTTGGTTGGTTTGTTTTTCTGTCTACCTGATGACCTTAATCATGAAAGAACTCACCAGAATTTCTCAAGCTGAAGGAACTGAAAAACAAATTCAAGCCTCAAGTATACTAAAAGATGCTAAGGGCAAAATCTTGAATGATCCAGAAAGCATTCAATTAAATGGAGATGCACCAAAAAGAATTGATTGACATGAAACTATTCTAGGAAGCAGCATATAATCAAGAACTAAAAATAATGAAGGAAGAAGTTCAAACTGCATGGAAGGCACAGGCAAAAATATAAGACCTTAGAAACTGATGGGACACCAATTGACATGTTTCAGCAAACAGATGAAATTCTGGCCATGCTCACCAGTAGTCAAGAAGTAAAAAATATGTTCTGTTAGGAAAATCTACTGTCAGGAACATGTCAAAATACTTAGGAGCATTGATGTCAGTTTGAAGATGATAATGTATCTAATCTAATCATGATCTTTGCAATTGTTTCTTACACATTTGAAACTGGACATTGACTGAGAATGACAGTAGAACTGTTAACTTTTTAGTTGTGATGTTGGAGAAGAATAATTAATATCCCAAGGACTGCGAAAAGAACAATCAACTATGTCCTAGAGAAGATGCAGCCAGCATGCTCCTTGGAGGGAAAAATTATGAAAATCTGTTTCACCTACTTAGGCCATGTTACTAGAGATACCAGTCCTTGAAAAGGACATAATGCTTGGAAGGGTGGAGGATAAGTTAAAGAAGGGCCTTCAGTGAGCTAAAGTGACAGAATGGCTGGAGCAATAGACCTAAGAATATCAGGAATGATGAGGTTGGAATAGGATAGGGCACAGTTCAGATTGATTGTTCATTTGATCCCTATAAATTGTGGTCAACATGAAGATACCTAACAACAAAAAATAACTTTTTGCTTTATTCATGTCTATGTCCATGATGTTATCTTATAAGTCCTTTAGTCTCCAGTGATTAATACTCAATGTATCAAATCTATTTTGGCGATTTGTAACCACTGACCTTTTTGTTAGCAACCCAACACTTAACTTATAGCACCACCAGGACTTCTTACAGTACATTGTTGTTGTTCTTGTTGTTGTTTTGTTCCATTGACTTGAATATGACTCATAGTGACTGTGTGAACAACAGATCAGAGCTCTGTAGAATTCTGTGCCATCCTTATCACTTCTGACCCATACTTGAGCCCATTGCAGCAGTTATTGTGTCAATCTATCTGGTTGAGAATCTTCTTCTTTCTTCCCAAGCATGATGTCCTTCTCCAAGAAATAGCCTTTCCTAACAACATTTCCAAAGATGTGAGATGAAGCTTTGTAATCTTTGCCTCCAAGGAGCACTCTTG
>NW_006402418.1:2573-5496 GCF_000299155.1 Elephantulus edwardii
AAATTTTTTACAATTTCATTTTATTTTACATACAGACTTTCATATGTTGTTATTGTTGTTAAGTGCCTTCAAGTCGCAGGCGACTCGTAGCGACCCTATGAAGGAGAGTCCTCGATGCTTGGTTGCCTTTCATCCTCTCTCCAGGTTCATAGGGTTTCTGGAGGCAAGCTATTATGGAAGTGGATGCCACTCCCCTTCCAAAGACTTTCATATACATTGTGTTTTATACATGTACACCTCACTCTATACACAAAAATCAACTCAAAGTGGATCAAAGAACTAGGGGTATAGCCTCAAACCATAAAGAGCACAAGAGACAAAATGGAACCAAACTTAGAAGACCTAGCCAATGATTTAAATAAGCTGGCAAATACAACCAGAAATGTACAACCAGAAGAGGAAAGCGTTGATAAATGAGATCTTTTCAAGATTAAGTCCCTGTGTGCATCAAAACATTTTTTCCAATAAGGGGTAAAGAAAACCTACTGACTGAGAAAAAACATTTGGCAATGCCATCTCAGACAAGAGTCGCATAACAAAAGTTTACAGAATACCTCCAGGGTCTCTACAAGAAAAAAACCTGACAAGTGACCCCAAAATAAGCAAGAGACTTGGAAAAACAGAGGAAGACATTTGGATACCTAACATACACATGAAGAAAAGTATCAATTATTCTTCTGTCATCCTTATTTATTGTACAGCTTTCCGACGCATAGCAAGTGATCGAAAAGAACATGGCCTGAATCAGGTGCACCTTAATCCTCAAACTGACATTACTGCTATAAATAATTTTGAGGAGTCCCTGACTGAAGACTTTCTGAATCCAATATGTCTCCAGATTTCTTGACTGCTAATACCAACGGTATTGACTGTGGATCCAAGTAAGATGAAACTGTTGAAAATTTCCATCTTTTTTCCATCTATCATTATATTGCCTATTGATCCAGAGGTAAGAACTCTACAACCTCATAATTTCTGCCCTGCCCATTCTTAGCCCCTCAGGTACCTTTCCTTTTCTTCCCCACTTGGACTTTAACACACATCTTACTAGTTATCCTTCTGTTTTTACAATTAGAATCTTATGCAGTATTTGTCCTTATGAGACTAAGTTAGTTCACTCAGCAAAGTACTCTCTAGTCTCCTCTACATTATGTAGTATTGTTAAAAATTGTTACTCCCGAGTGCTGCATAGCATTTAGTTGTATGTTGTTGTTGTTTAATGCCGTCGAGTCGTAGACGACTCATAGCGACCCTATGAACAAACAGCCTGAGCACTGTTCATACATAGAGTTTCCGGAGGCAAGCCATTTTGGAAGTGGATGCCGCTCCTGCTTCCAGGCATTTAGTTGTATAAATGCACCATAATTTCTCTATCCATTCATTTATTGTTCAACATTTAGGCTATTCCATGTTCTTGCAATTGTGAATAATGCTGCTATGAATATAGGGGTACAAATCTCTATTTGTGTCTCAGTTCTAATATCTTTGGGGTATTTTCCTAGCAGTGGAATAGCTGAGTCATATAGAATTTATATATTCAGCTTTTTGAGGAAACACCAAACTACCTTCCAGAGTCATTGTACCATTTTATAATCCCACCAACAGTATACGAGAGTTGAAATCTCTCCACATCTTCTCCAACATTTATTGCTTTCTGTCCTGTAAAGATTTGCTTCTGCTACTAGGGTATCTCTTTGTGGTTTTGATTTGCATCTCTCTCATTGCTAGTGATTCTGAACATTTCTTCATGTGTTTATTGACCACCTGAATGTCTTCTCTGTGAAAAGTCTTCCAATGCCATTTTCCCATTTTGTAATTGTGTTATCAGTCTTTTTCTTCTAGAGAACCAGGAATATTCCATAAACTTTAGTTATGAGACCCTTGTCTGAAACTATATTGCCAATTGTTTGTTCCCAGCTGGTAGGCATTCTTTTCACCCTGTCAAAACTTTTTGGTGTACACAAAGATTTAATCTTTAGAAAGTCCCATTCATCAATTTATCATTTGTCCTCCCCAGATTGTACATTTCTGGCTGTATTTGGCAGTCTCTTTATACCATAGGCCAAGCTTTCTAAGCTTGGTCCCAGTTTGTCTCTTATTAATTTGAAAATTTTAGGCTTTACTCCTTGTTCTCTAATCTACCTTGAGTTGATTTTGGAGTATGGTGTGAGATGTGGATTCTGATTCCACTTTCTGCAGGTAGTAGTGCAGTTTTGCCAGCATCATTTGTTAAAGAGGTTGTTATTTTCCCATTTGATATGCTTTATTTCCTTGTCAAATATCAGCTGGCCATAGATAGATAAATAGATCGATCCATTTCTGGATTTTTTATTCTGTTCCATTGGTCTATGTCCCTGTCATCGTACCAGTACCATGCTATTTTGGTTACTAACACTGTGAAGTAGGTTTTGAGGTCAGGGAGTGTTATATAGCTCCTACTTCATTTTTGTTTTTCAAAAGTGCTTTGCTTATCCGGGGTAGTAGTCCAGTTTTGCCAGCACCATTTGTTGAAGAGGTTGTTATTTTCCCATTTGATAAGTTTTACTTTCTTTTCAAACATCAGTTGACCGTAGATAGATAAATAGATCAATAGGTGTCAGGAAGTGCTACATCTCCCACTTCATTTATATCTTTCAAAATTTCTTTGCTTATCTGGGGTCTCTTTCCTCTCCAAATAAACGTCACCATTTCCCTCTAGATCTCCTTGAAAAATGAGTATGATATCTGTATTGGGATTTCACTGAACATATAAATTGCTTTTGGTAAGATTGTCATTTTCACAATATCAAGTCTCCCTACCCATGAACAGGGCACATTTTACCATTTATTTAGGTCTTTTACTGTGTCTCACAGAAATGTTCTGTAGTTTTCTTTGTACAGGTCTTTTGTGTCTCTAGTGAGGTTCATTCCCAAGTATCTCAAT
>NW_006402419.1:0-588 GCF_000299155.1 Elephantulus edwardii
ATACAGTAAGTGTATAAGTATGTAATATATATGCATACATATGTATAGACATAGACCTCTCCAAAGTGCTGAAGAGCAACAATGTAAGTCTGGAGGCTAAGGTATGCCTGATCCAGACCACAGTCATTGCAGTTACTTGCTATGTGCCAGAAGGCTGGATAATGACTAGGGATGATAGGAGAATTGATGCCTTTTAGGTATGGTGTTAAAGAAGAGTATTGACTGCTAGGAGAACGAATTGATTAGTCCTAGGAAGCTTCATCTGATATATTTTGGACAAGTTGCAAGAGGGGACCAGTCCTTGGAGAGGGACATCATGCTTGGGAGCATGGAGGGACAGCACAAAAGAGGAAGATCCTTGATGAGATGAATTGATTCAGTGACTTGGGTAATAGGAGTAGGTGTGTTGGAGACAGTAAGATTGCCACAAGATAGAGCAGGGTTTAGAGCTGTGGTACGTAGGGTTGCTATGAGTCACAGATGACTCAACAGCACATAACAACAACAACAACAAAACAATATATGTATACGTTTATTTGTATCAAGTGGTGATGCTTTAATAGTTTAACCTTTCAGCTTTTTGTGCGT
>NW_006402419.1:2473-3068 GCF_000299155.1 Elephantulus edwardii
TGTGTGTATTTTATTTCCCTTATTTTTCTGATTCTTTCTTTCTGGAATTCCAGTCACTCATAAGTTGTTCTTCTTGATAGTGTCCCATATAATTACTGTTGTTTGTTGTTATGTATCATTGAGTCAGAACTGGTCTCAAGTGTGTATTCAAAGGGAATAAATCACATTAAAGTTTATTTCCCATCCTTCTTCTGTGGATTAACCTTTGGGTTGACAGCATAGTTGCTTACTATTAAGCCACTAAAGCTCCTTCATAATTATTAGACTTTATTTTTCTCTTCCTGCTTTTTCTGATTATTCTACTAACAGAATAGTATTGGGAGATTTGCCTTAATTTCATTAATTCTGTGTTCCAATGATTACACTCTACTATTAATGCTTTTCCTTGTGTTATTTCTGAAATTTTAGTCTTAATATGGATTTATATTTCTTCTTTACAAATTTTCATTTATTTTATTAATTTAGTCTTGGACTTTTTCTTTTAAAAAAACCAAACACAGCAATGCTTCTCTAGAGCTTTTTCTGCATTTCCCTTGATTTTGCTTGTATTTATCCTTTGCTTTCTCTCAATCTGTTAAATATTCTTAAATATAAC
>NW_006402419.1:3729-4285 GCF_000299155.1 Elephantulus edwardii
GTCTTTTCATAGTCAATAAAGCACAATTAGACATTCCTCTAGAATTCTTTGCTTTTATCCAAGATCCATCTGATATCAATAATGTTATCCCTGCTGCCGCGACTACGGTTTTAGCTATTATTGAATGATCTTCAGCAATCTTTTGCTCACATGTTATATTAATGATGTTGTTCAATTATTTCCACATGTAATGAAAACAAATATAGATCTTTTAGTTAGTTGGCCAGGCAAAAGTGTTCCAAATATATTGGCACAGACTGATAAACATGGACAGGGCTGCATCTCTTTGTTGAGACATGTCAATTGGTATCACATCGATTCCTGGGTCATTATTTGTCAATGCCTTCTTTACAGCTTTATCTCTTATGCTATTGTTGTGTACTGTCAAGTTGTGATCAACCCATAGCTAAACCTCTGATAAGTTTTCAGAGGCAGTTAATCGCATAGGAGGAGATTGCTCATGCTTCTCCCACAGAGTAGCTGGTGGATCCAAACTGTAAGCCTTCAAAACTGTGGCACAGGTTCTTGCCTCTAGGCTACCAGAACTCCTATAGAG
>NW_006402420.1:0-3534 GCF_000299155.1 Elephantulus edwardii
TTGCACTGTTTTCTCTACCCTCCTCCCCAGTTCGTTGTTGGTCCCCCCTCCCCGAATGTCTGTTTTAATTGTCCAGTTGCCACAGTGCTTGTCGAAGCCAGTTCTGATTAATCTTTGTCAGTGTGTCCTTCGCCCTCATTCATAAGGAAAAGGGGATGGCGTAGTCTCTTAGCTGCTTCACTCTCTGTCTATTTTAAAAGGCCCACTTCTGAGAGCATGTGGCGCGGAAGCTGGGGTCTTGGAGGACATTTGCCAAAAGCCAGCTGTCATGCTGTCAGACTTTCCCCTGCGGAGACCATCCCTGTGTTGGGCAGTGTGTATGAAGAATCTGAGACAAGAATTGAGCCAGGCCCGCTCATGCGCCTTGTTCTGTGTTTTCTCCACAGGGTGAACTTCCCTGGGATGACAAGGATTTCCGCAGCCTGGCCATTTTGGGGGCTGGCTTTGCTATGGGATTTTTCTATTTCTACTTTCGAGATCCTGGAAAAGAAATTAGCTGGAAACACTTTGTGCAGTATTACTTGGCCCGAGGTTTGGTGAGGGAATTTTTATCCCTACGGAGAGGGGAGGATCCTATGAGGGTGTGTCCCACATGCGCTGCTCTCCAGGATCAGACGTGATGCAGTTTTGCTTTTCCCAGTGGTATCCCCAGTGGGCAGTGGCACCTTGTCTTGTGGGGAGGAGGCTCCTTTACACTGTCTTGGCCAAAGACCATCTGTGTTATCTTTGGCTTCTGACTCTTCTTTGCACCCCTTTCTTTCATCAGTCATGTCTCTGACTCAGCTTTTTTTCCCTTTGTACACAAAGCTGCATAGATGATGTGGTGCTCTTCAGGAGATTTGTGCTCAGAAGGGGTGGTGGTGGTGTTCTCCCCCCCTGGAGAAGTGCAGAAGAGAGGGCGCTCAGACCTTCTGTGTGGGGTTCTCCCCTGTGGAGATGTGCAGAAGTAGGGGTGCTCAGACTCTCCGTCTAGGGTTCTGTCCCATGGAAATGTGATCCTGTATGGGGTTCATCCCCAATGGAGATGTGCAGAAGTGAGGTTGCTTAGATTCTCTGTGGGGTTGCTTGGACCTGTGTGGTGTTTCCCCCTGTGGAACTCTGTAGAAGGGAGGGTGCTCAGAAGAGGGCTGGTACTCAGGTTTTCATTGGGAGTCTCCTCTCCTTTCCCAGGAGCTACTCAAATGTGTCAGCTCCTTGGTGGTCTTGCAGAGATGAATTTAGAATTCGAGCAGCTTCTTATTGGCTCTGTCCCTGGGAGAGTGGTTCTTTTCCCATTGGGCTCCGTTTTGTGGCTGAGGCCTTGTCTCCTGGTGCTAGACCCAGGACTGGAAAAATAAAAACAGACCTGAAAAAGGAGTAAAAATGCTGCAGACTGCACCATCCTTTGCCAGCAGTGTTGGCATTTAGAGCCCCAGCCTTGGTGCATAACTGCACACTGTATATCCTTAGCTCTTTGACCACAGGGCCGTCGCTGAATCAGAAGAATCATGAGCAGGAGGCCCCTAGGAGCGTCTCAGGCAAGCTGTGCTGACACTCTTGTCTCACCAGCCCGAAAACTCCCTGTGGTTTTCTCTCTGGTGTGTGTGTCACAGGCATCAGCTGATTACAAGTGTCCTGAGCTCACGTTGGGTGGGATCCACTTGTAGGGCACTTGTGACTTCACACTCCCTGTGTAATCCTCCCTTTGCCTTGGATCTAAACACTGTAGCTAATGTTACCCTTCTCGTGCATAATCAAATGGCCCAAACTCTTGGGCTCCCTTCCAGTGAGTTAATGGCATGGTACTGAGCACCGGCCTCCTCGTTGTGATGGTCCTGGACGTGACATAAGGTGTGGCCAGGTACTGAGCACCGGCCTGGATGTGAGGTGCTGAAAGATGTGGCTTGGATGTAGAGTTGACACCGTGGGAATTCTAGCAGCATTTTCCGGCACTATAGGTGGTAGGCAGTGTTTTCTCCTGCTCTGTGTCCAGGACCGCCAGACCGCCTTCTCATTGTCTCTGCTGTTATGGTTGTGCTTCTCTGTAGGTAGACCGTCTGGAAGTTGTGAACAAGCAATATGTGCGAGTAATTCCTTCCCAAGGGACATCAGCAGAGGTGAGCTCCCAGGATTTGCTTTATCTCTTGGTATAAAGTGTAGTTTTCTGCTTATGTTTTCAATAAAACACCTACCTACTTTTTTACCAGAGCCCCTGTTTTGGAGATAACCAAGTCCAGGGCTGGGGCTAAGTTCTGTGGTTCCCGCTGGGCTGAGTGGTTTGGACTGGGCTGTGTAGTTCCCTCTGGACAGTGTGGTTCGGACTGGGCTGTGTGGTTTAATCTAGGGTAATGCTGGACTGATTAGTTGGGACTGAGCTGTGTGGTTCAGTCTAGGCTGAGGTAGGGCTGAGTGGTTTGGGCTGAGCTGTGTGGCTCAGAATGTGCTGATGCTGGGCTGAGTGGTTCAGGACTGGGCTCTGTGGTTCTGGCGGGGCTGGGGCTGAGCTGGGCTGAGTAGTTTGGAATGGGCGGTATGGTTCCAGTTGGACTGGGCTGGGGCTGGGCTGAGCTGAGTGGTTCAGGCTGGGCTGGGGCTGAGCTGAGTAGTTTGGAATAGGCTTTGTGGTTCTGGCTGGGCTGAGCTGAGGCTCTACTGAGTGGGTTGGGTCAGGCAGGGCTTGGGGGACTTTGTTCTCAAAAAGGAATTTGCAGATGTGAACTGTGCCTTTTGTTCTTTGGCTTGGTCTTCTCCGTATCTCTATAGAAACTCGTCTGGTTCAGTATTGGTAGCGTTGACACCTTTGAGCGAAATCTTGAATCTGCACAGTGGGAACTGGGCATCGAGTCTGCCAACCAGGTGGCTGTTGTCTACACAACTGAGAGTGACGGGTGAGTCACAGGTGTGGACGGCACAAGCCTGCAGCAGCAATCCACTGTAAATGCGTTAGCTCTGATTTTGTGGAGCAGAGAAGGAAGTGAAGGTCCTTGGAAAGCAACCTTAGAACAGCCTGGTGGGAAGATCACATGGTCTAGCTATGACCAGATGTCCTGGACACCCCCTCCCTCCAGGCTGAAGCCTCTCCTGAGGTCCAGTCAGGCAGCCCCCTGGGTAGCCCCTGGATAAAGCCTGGTTTCGTTGGGCAGACAGGTGAGGGTGTGAATTTGGAAATATTTTGGAAAAGAAACTTGTCTTTTGTGCAGCAGAACAGCTGCTGAAATTTGCTGAAGACACATTTTGGCTTGTGCCAGAGTGCAGTGTGACGTTCGTTTTCTTATGTTTTCAGCTCTTTCCTGCGAAGCCTGGTACCCACCCTGATCCTCGCTGGGATCCTTCTGTATGCTCTGCGGAGGGGGCCAATGAGAGCTGGGCGCGGAGGGCGCGGAGGGGGCATCTTCAGTACGGGAGAGACGACAGCAAGGGTTTTGAAGAACAGTGTGAATGTGTGCTTTGCTGATGTAGCTGGCTGTGAAGAGGCAAAGTTGGAGATTATGGAGTTTGTGAATTTTCTGAAGAACCCCAAGCAGTATCAAGACTTAGGAGCTAAAATTCCAAAGG
>NW_006402420.1:5104-5690 GCF_000299155.1 Elephantulus edwardii
GGAGCTATGCTCACAGGCCCCCCTGGCACTGGGAAGACCCTCTTGGCCAAGGCAACCGCAGGGGAAGCCAGTGTGCCCTTCATCACCGTGAACGGGTCAGAGTTCCTGGAGATGTTTGTTGGTGTTGGGCCAGCAAGGGTAGGTGGACAGGCTACCAAGTGGACCCAACCCTCAGCTTCTCAGCTAGATACCATGAGTGCTGAGGAGAGGTGTGTCTGCAGGCAGCGATAGGGGACTCCTGAGGGGGCAGTAAAATACACCATGGGCGGCTCAGGAGGCATGTGTACAGGCAGGACTGGCTGGAGGCCCCTGGCGGGGGGCACCGGGAGCGGGGTGGGGGGCCTCATCTTATTCTGGAAACATCTGTTGTATCAGAACTATTGTCATTCTGGGTCAGAGTCCGGAGACCAGGATTGGGGCTGAAGGAAGAAGCACTGTCCATCTCCATACGGGGGCAAAGTGGACTGGTGTGTGGGTCCTTTGTAGGTCCGTGACATGTTTGCAATGGCCAGGAAAAATGCCCCATGTATCTTGTTCATTGATGAGATCGACGCCATCGGCAGGAAGCGTGGTCGAGGGCACTTTG
>NW_006402421.1:0-2806 GCF_000299155.1 Elephantulus edwardii
AAGCAGCTTGAACTTCTTCCTTCATCACCATAGGCTCTTGCTCAAATGTTATTTCATTAAATTCTTCTGTATCTGCCAATTCCTTTTGATACAGTGACTCAGTAAATTCCTTCCATCTTCTTTTAATACCTAATTTTAATATTAAAATTAGTAAAGTATAAAACTCTAGTGATTCCTTAGGAAGAAAGTCTGCAAATAGTATTATGCCCTTTTAAAGTTCTGTCAGTGGGTGCAATTACTTTTAAGAAGACATTTAAGAATGTTTGGTCCATTACCAAAAGATATTTGGCCATATTAATATCTTTAATTATTTTAATGAGTATTTAAATGTACATACTTAATATACTCATTCCTTTCTAACTTCTTAAGAACACAAACAGCAAGCAAAATTTTCCTACATATTGCAATAACTATAATAGACTAATAATATATTAAATTTATAAATGCATTGACTCTCCATTTTCCTAAGTGTTTCAATGTTGTTTACAGACTTGGTAAAATTTTTATCCCATAATACCAGGTTTGAATCTATTAAATTGCATTTTAAGTTATATTTACAATTATAAATAAATGAAATAACAATTAATGCACATATTTTTAGCAAACTAAGCTATACTGTTATTTATACAAATATATGCTACATTCAAGGTATTGGCAAAAAACAAGGCCCCGGGAATCAATGTCCAATTGACTTGTTTTAATTAACAGATACAACCTAGGATGCACACATTAGTATAGGCCACAAAATCTGGAGGACAATTGTCTGGCCAATGAATTGGAAGAGGTTCATATTTCTTCCCATTCCCAAGAAAGGTTAGCCAACTGAATGTGGAAACTATCTAACAATACCATTAATACCACATGCAATCACAATACTGCTAAATTATCATCCAAAACTGGCTAAAACAGTATATAGAGAGGGATTTAGAAAAGGACATGGCACTAGGGATATCATTGCTGATGTCAGATAGATCCTGTTTGAAAGTAAAGAATACAAGAAGAATGTCTATTTATGCTTTATTGACTATACAAAGGCATATTTAACTGTGTGGATCATAACAAGTTATGGCTAACATTGAGAAGAAGGTGAATCCCAGAGCACTCAATTGTACTCAAGTAAAACCTCTACCTAGACCAGGAGGTGACTGTGCTAACAGAGCAAGGTTTAAAATGAAGAAGGGTGTACGTCAGTATTGTATATTCACTCCATATTTATTCCATATGTATGCTGAGCAAATTATCCAAAAACCTGGGCACTATGAAGAGAAGTATGACATCAGGATTGGAGGGAGACTTATCAACAACCTGAGTTTTGAAGATGACAAAATCCTGCTTGCTGAAATCGAGGACTTTAAGCACTTGTTTCAAGATCAAAGGATGCAGCCTTCAATATGGATTGCATCTCAATGTCAAGAAAACAAAGATTCTTACCATTGTACTGATAGGCAAAATTATGATGGATGGAGAAAAGATTGAAACTGTCAAAAACTTCATCTTACTTGCATCCACAGTTAACACCCTTGATACCAGCAGTCAGGAAATCAGGAGATATATTGCACTAGGAAAATCTGCTGTTAGGGACCTCTTCAAGTTATTGAGGAGTAATGATATCAGTTTGAGACTGAGATGCATCTGATTTAGGCCGTAGTCTTTTCCTATCACTTACTATCTTGCACCTGAGAGCTAGACAATGAATAAACGTGACAGAAGAAGAATCGATGCCTTTGAGCTGTGGTGTTGGAATAGAGCACTGAATATGCCATGGACGGCCAAGAGAACAAATACATGTTGGAGGAGATGCAGCCAATGTGCTCTTTGGAAGTAAAGATGAAGAGACTTCGTCTCACATACTTCAGACATGTTGCTAGGAGGGGCTAGTCCTTGGAGAATGACATGATGCTGGGAAGGGTGGAGGGTTGGCAAAGGAGAGGAAGATCCTTCACTAAGTGGATTGATACCGTGACTGCTGCAATGGGTTCTAGTGTCTCAGGAAGTGTGAGGATGGTGCAGGATAAGACAAGGTTCAAATCTGTTGTTCATAGGGTCGCTATGGGTCATATTTGACAGCACCTAACAACAACTAATAACATCTAAATTTCCTACATATATTCCCAAGTCTTATAGTTAGATAAATGTGTTGTAAAGAATACAATCCTTGTCTAGATTCCTAAAGTTTGGAATAACCAAATAGTTGGACTGGAAACATAATAGACTACAGACAACCAAAGTTCCTCTCATTCTAAATAACATTTTATTGTCATTTCTACTACGAGCTTCAAAATGAAGCTTTTACACAGATACGCTAGTCTATCAATGTGAGTTGTACAATGCAGTCTCTCTTACTTAGTCAAAATGTCATGTTCCTACTCTGAGACTTCATTTTTCATTTCCTTATCTCACAGAAATTACCAGATATTTTTTTCTAAAACTCATATAAGACATTTGGACTTGCTATCTAAAAGACATACACATTGCTGCTGATGATATCCAGTTGTACTTGAGAGAGCTCTGGTGTCTTAGTGGTAAGGAGTTGTGCCATTAACACAAAGGCAGGCAGTTGGAATCCAATGAGTGTTCCATGGGAGAAAGACGGACAACCTCCCTGTGTGAATTTACAGCCTCTGAAAACCCACTGGAGGATCACCTACACGTTGTTACCAAACACAACTTAAAGTACACACATGTCAAATCTAACCTACAAGAACAGAGATGCTGGAACAGACAAATTCTGTGTCTAATGAAAAAGAAAAAGATTTCCAGATGCCTAAATGTTGAGTATACAGTATATTTGGAAAAATAGCTACTG
>NW_006402421.1:3256-5443 GCF_000299155.1 Elephantulus edwardii
GGTTTTTCATCAAACTATAAAGATTTGAAAAGATAAGCCACAAAACATTATTAAAAATGAATTTATATACAAATAGGTATGTATATTTATATATAAATTTTAACTCATAAATCATAAAAAAACACGATGGAAAAATTGGGTAAAAAATATAAAATCATATTTCAGAAAGGGAATAATAAGTATACAACAATAAGCATTTGTAAATGCTGTAACTTCATTATATTTACTAATTTTGCAGAAATGCTAAATACGACGGATGTAAAATAAGACTCACCTCCACTGCAAATAGAACTATCCCCTGAAGTCTTCTCTTAGCTATGTAAATTGGTTTCACCTTGTCAATTTTTAGTTACTACCGAGTTAAGTACAACTCATAGCAAATCTATAAACAGGTCTGAATCTTGTCCTATCCTGTGCCATCTTCCCTATCTCAGATATGCTTGCATCCACTGCTTCAGTCACTGTGTCACTCCATCTCAGTGCAGATCTTCTCTCTCTCACTGACCCCGACCCCCATCTTTCAAAGGATGATTTCTTTCCAAGGAATAGCTTCTGCTAGCAACATGTCTAAAGTATGAGAGATGGCGCTTTGTCATTCTTACCTCCAAGGAGCACTCTGGCTGCACCTTTTACAAGACATACTTGTTTGCTATTTGGACAGTTTTTAGTATTTAGTACTCTTGTCCAACACCACAACTCAAAGACATCAATTCTTCTATCATCCTGATTAATTATCCATCTCTCAGATGCATAGCAAGTGATTGTAAAGACCATGGCCCGAACCAGGAGTACCTTAGTCTCAAAATACTTTCTGAACTTTTCAGTGTCAACCAATTCTTTTTGGTATGACAATTCTGTGTGTTCTTTCCATCTTCTTTTGATGCTTCCTGGATCACTCAATATTCTGTTCATGTCATCTCTCAATGTTGCAACTCAAAGCTTGAATTTGTTTTTCAGGTTTTTTTCAGCTTAAGAGAGTTTTCCACTTTTAAGTCTCCAAGTTCAGCAATTGTCTTTCATTATATTTTGCTTTGTCTTCTCAAGCAGCCTTTGAAATCGTGTTGCCTCTCCCAAGACTTTTCTTTGGCATCTTTTGTTTTGCTTTTTGATGCTGTAATACAACTTTCATTCTTTTGACATCCAATTTGTTTTTCAATGCTGCACAATTAGTGTTCTTTTGGTATTGTCGCTCTTCAATACTTTGGTACTGCTGTCTCTGACAGCCGACTTTCCCAGCGAAATTCATCTTTTAATGTCCTGGCTGCTGTTATCAAGAGTGTTGATTGTGGAGCCAAGCAAATTAAAGTCATTAACAATTTCAATCTCTTCACCATCTATCATGATGCTTCCAATCGAACCAGTGGTAGGAATCTTTGTATCTTGATGTTGGGTAGCAAGTGCTTCAGGTCCTCCTCAATTTCAGCAAGCAGGGTTGCGTGATGCAGATTGTTGATGAGACTTCCTCCAATCCTGGTGCCACATTTCTCTTCATAAAGCCCAGCCTCCCAGATAATCTGTTCTGTGTACAGATTGATAAGGTATGGAGGTAGGACACAACTCTGGCGTACTCTTCCCAATTTTTGACCATGCAGTGTTTCCTTCCTCTGTTCTGATGACTGTCTCCTGGACCAAGTATAGATTTCAAATAAGCATAATCAAGTGTTCTGAGATCCTCATTTTTTTTAGAGTTACCCACAGTTTGTTGTCATGCACACCGTCAAATACCTTTGCATAGTTAATGAAACACCAATAGACATTATCTGCTGTCAGAGTCAGTCTGGAGACTAAGGTGTGCCTGATTCAGGCTATGGTCTTTGCAGTTACTTGTTACGCATTCTCAGAAAGCTGGACAATGACTAGGGATGATAGAAGGATAATTGATGTCTTTGAGCTGTGGTGCTGGAGAAAAGTATTGACAGCTAGGAGAACAAACAGGTTCATCCTGGAGAGGGTGAATCCAGGCTATTCCTTGGAGGCAAGGATTCTGAAGCTTCATCTGACATACTTTGTACATGTTACAAGGAGGGACCAGTCCTTGGTAAGGGACATCATGCTTGGGAGGGTGGAGGGACTGCACAAAAGAAGACCCTCAAAGAGATGGCACATAACAAAAAAAACAACAGTGTCATTTTAAGAGATAATATTGTTGGTATGTCATGTGCCGTCGAGTCGCTTGCGACTCATAGC
>NW_006402422.1:0-539 GCF_000299155.1 Elephantulus edwardii
TTTCTAGTATAAGTTGTCTAAACTTGAAACTGGAAACCAGTGTGAAAGTCATCTACAGGACTTGGTTCTACAGAAGCTATTGGCTGGGATTGGTGAGAAATAGGGTGGAATGTTGATTTGCTAAGACGAGTAAGGTGATATGATAAGGCCTCCTATCTAAAAGCCATTTTTGGTTGGCAGTATGGCACTAGGAAAATCATCTACAGGAGCTGGTTGAACAGAAGCTGTTGGCTGGGATTGGTGAGTAGCAGGGTGGAATGTTGATTCACTAAGGGGAGTGAGACGATGTGATAAGGCCTTCTATTTAAAAACCCTTTCTGGGAGATTCCAAGATGGCGGCGGTTGAGAAAGCAGTGTGAGGAGCTGGAAGAGCAGCAAACTGCACAGAAATGGACCACTAGAGAGACTGTCAAAGCGCACAGAGACCGAGGGCGCAATGTGGACAGTAGGAATCTGAGTCAGAGCTTTTATTAAAATAATTCGTTTGGGAGCCACGGGAGCAGCAAGCTGTGGGCCCTGGCAGAAGCTGCCAGCCAACA
>NW_006402422.1:3084-3612 GCF_000299155.1 Elephantulus edwardii
CCTTGCTTGCTGAAAGTGAGAAGTCCTTGAAGAACTTGGTACAAATAATCAAGGAATAAATTCTTCATATAGATTACATTTCCACATCAAGAAAAAAAATCCTCAACATTTAATCAAATTGCAACATTATGATAGAGAGATTACCAGAGAAATTGTCAAAGATTCGATATCGCTTGGATCCACAATGAATACCCTTAGTACTGGCAGTTAGAAAAGGTGGAAATGTATACTATGATATCAGTCTAAAGACTAGCATGTACCTGATTTAAGTCATAGTCTTTTCAGTCAATTGCTATGTATCTGAGAGCTGGATAATGAATAAGAATGATAGGAGAAGACCTAAAGTCTTTATATTATGATGTTGGAGAAGAGTGCTGAATATAACATGGATTGTCAAAAGAACATATATATCAAAGACATAGTGAAACCCGAGTGCTCCTTGGAGGCAAGGATGGAGAAGCTTCTTCTCACATGCTTTGAGCATGTTACTGAGATTGTTAATCCTGGGAAAGTGGGGGTGGGGGGTAT
>NW_006402422.1:5760-6217 GCF_000299155.1 Elephantulus edwardii
TGATGTCCCTCTCCAAGGACTGGTTCTTCCTTGCAACATGTGCAAAGTATGTCTGACGAAGCTTCAGAATCCTTGCCTCCAAGGAGCAGCCAGGCTTCACCCTCTCCAGGACAAACCTGTTTGTTCTCCTAGCAGTTCATGGTATATTCAATATTATTCTTCAAAATCACAGCTCAAAGGCATCAGTTCTCTTTTTATCATCCTTAGTCATTGTCCAGCTCTCGGATGCATAGCAAAGACCATGGCATCTATCAGAGGCACCTTAGACTCCAGACTGACATCTTTGCACTTCAGCACTTTAGAGAGGTCTCTCTCTAACCACAGACTTTGACATCGTTATATGTCTTTTAATTTCCTGGTTGCTGGTGTCAAGAGAGTTGACTGTGGAAGAAAGCAAACTAAACGCATGAGCAATCTCAATCTCTTCACCATCCATCATGATGTTGCCTATTGGTCC
>NW_006402423.1:0-433 GCF_000299155.1 Elephantulus edwardii
TTTCCATATTGGTTACATGATTTTATATACCCACCAGCAGTATATGAGCATTCTAATCTCTACACCCTCACCAGAATTTGGTGTTTGATATCTTACTGAACATTACTATTTTTGCTGTGGTAAGATGGTATCTCCTCTTTGGAGAAGGTTATCATGCTTGAAAGGGTTGAAGGTCAGCGCAAGAGATGAAAACCCGTATGTGATGGATTGACACAATAATTGGGGTCGTGGGGGTAGGTGTGTCAGAAACAGTGAGATTGACTCAGGATGGGGCAGTGTTCAGGGCTGTTGTACATAGGATCACTATGAGTCACAGGCAACTAGATGAAACAACAACAACATCAACAACAGTAGAATAGTTATCTTGAACATTTATCCTGTTTTTTTCCTCTCTCTTTTTCTTTCCTTTTTTTTTTTTAAATTATTGTTGTGA
>NW_006402423.1:828-5158 GCF_000299155.1 Elephantulus edwardii
AAGGGTCTTCCTCTCTTTTGCCAAAACTCTGTCTAAGCATCATGTTCCTCTCCAAGTCATAGCCCCTCCTTGCAATGTGGCAAAGCTTTATCATCTTTGCCTCCATGGAACACGGTGGCTGCACTTTCTCTTTAAATTTTAGAAGGTCATTTTTATCTTCTTTATCCTTTGTTATTTGCTTGTCAGATTTAATAATCTTCTAAGCCGTACTTAATGTTTGCTCCAATTTTGTCTCGGTTTTATTTTCATTACCTATTTTTTTTTTTTTATTTTATGCCAAGATCCTTGAGTTTGTTTTTCATTTTGTTTTGTTTTGATATGAAATGACAGTTTGGATCTTCTTTCTTTCTTTCTTTCTTTCTTTCTTTCTTTCTTTCTTTCTTTCTTTCTTTCTTTCTTTCTTTCTTTCTTTCAACTGTTATCCAGTTTTACAAGTGGAATTTGTTAAAGAGATTGTCTTGTCTTCACTTAGTAAATTTCATCTTTTTATCAAAGATCAGTTGTCCATAGGATGGGTTTATTTCTGAGTTCTCAGTTCTATCCCAGCAGCCTACGTACTTGTTTTTGTACCAGTACCAAGTTCCTGTGATTACTGTGAGTGCTCATGCCCATGGTAGGCCTGTTCTTTCTTTTCTTTTTCCTCATTAAACTCAAGTATTTAGTGAGATGACTTCTTCTACGGATATTTTTGGCTTAAGATTTAAAAATTATCTCAGGGCAATGGCTTCTGGGTTTTATCAGTCTTCCATGATTCTGACTCCAGAAAGTCTAGAGTCTAAGAGAATTTGAAATTCTGCTTTGCATTTTCACCCTTTTGATCAGGATCTTCCCATGGAATATTTTATAAGAATGCTCATTAATGTTATCCCAACACCATCAAGTTTTTCTAGCCCATGGCAAAAGAGACAGTTTTTCCCAGAGGCAATCAGCATTAAGTACACTCTATTGCTGACTCTTCTTATTCTTCTCTTGCGTCAAGTGAATAGAGACCAGTTGTGCCTGCAAAGGGCACTTTTTATAACCCCAGGCACTATGCTTCACACTATGAGATAAACATTGACCGTGACCTGTAGAATCATGACCTGAAATCTCCCAACCAAGGAACCAAATCCCATCAGATGTGTTAGCAGCTGTAGCAGCTAGCAATTTTTTGGTCATTGTTTTAATGTTTTTAGCACACAAGATTAGTCAATTTAGTTTTTTATGGTATACAACCTCTTGACCTCAATTATAGCAATTAGATGAGTATCCGTGTCCTTAGCCAACTTGATATTTTTCATTACTATAATTTTTATCTCCCTTCTTTCCACTTTGGATTTGTTTTTGTTGGTTTTTTTTTTCTACTGGCTTATTTACAAAATACAAATATATTGTTTTCAAGAACTAATTCTTTCCATTTCCTTCATCCCCCACCTATCAAATTGTACAACCCCGTGATTAATTCCTCCCTCCCCCTGCATATCCTCATCCTTCTGCTTCCAATCTCTCCAACCTCTCTTGGATCCTTATACTCATTCTACAATAATGGTTTTATACAGTATTTATCCTTGTGGGACTGAGTTCGTTCACTCAGCATAATGTTCTCCAGTCCCTCTCCAGTTAGGTAATAATTTTACAAGATCATTCCTCCTGGGTGCTGCATAGTATTCAATTGTATGAATGTACCGTAATTTCTCAATCCATTGACTTGTAGTTGGACATTTGGGCTGTTTCCATGTTCTTGTGATGCTGAATAATGCTGCTATGAACATTGGTGTACAGACTGCTTGTGCCTCAGTTCTCATTTTCTCAGGGTATATTCCAAGTAGTGGAATAGCTGAGGCATATGGAATTTCTATGTTCAGCTTTTTGAGGAAGCGCCAAATTGCCTTCCAGAATGGTTGAACCACTTTACAATGCCACCAACAATGTATAAGTGATCCTTTTTCACCACATCATCTCCAGCATTTATTACTTGCTGCCCTGTTAAACTTGGCCACTGTTACTGGAGTGAGATGGTACCTCATTGTGGTTTTGATTTGCATCTCTCTTATTGCCATTGATTTTGAGCATTTCTTCATATGTCTACTTGTCTTTAGAATATCTTCCTCTGTCCATTCTTTTCATGTCTTTTGCCCATTTTTTAATTGGTTTATCAGTCTTTTTCTTGTGGAGGCTCAGGAGTATTCCATAAACTTTTGTTATAAGACTCTTGTCTGAGATGGTATTATCAAATATTTATTCCCAGTCTGTAGGTTTTCTTTTCACCCTGCTGGGAAGTTTTTGATGCACCTATAGATTTACTCTTTAGAAGGTCCCGTGCATCAAATTGATCCTCTTTGATAAGTACTAAAAAAAA
Source organism: Elephantulus edwardii (assembly GCF_000299155.1). Taxonomy (NCBI): domain Eukaryota; kingdom Metazoa; phylum Chordata; class Mammalia; order Macroscelidea; family Macroscelididae; genus Elephantulus; species Elephantulus edwardii. Next base: position 3,167 of record NW_006402423.1, read on the forward strand.
AGGTTTACACGGACATTTAGCAGTTCCACTCGCATCACTACCAGGCTTCCCTGCTCTTCTGGTTAGTAGTGCCACTTCCTGAACTTCCAGTGCTCCCTGTGCTTGTGGTTAGCAGTGCCACTCCCTGCAGACTGCCAGAGCTCCCTGCTCTTCTTGCTAGTAGGACCACTCCCTGTGGACAAACAGCACTCTCTGCTCTTCTGGCTAGCAGTGCCCCTCCCTGGAGTACCTAAATAAAACTTTTGGCGATCATCAAAACTTTAGACTTCTCTTTTATTGGAAATGACAGATCTTAATGACGATCAACTAGCAGAATAATGAATGCTAAATTGACCCTTCTTTCATATTTATTGATTGCCAGCTGATGTGAAATAATATGCAACAATGAATATACAAACTCAATTTAAGACTTAAATTGTTACTGAGTCAAAATTGACTCATAGCTGACCCCTCCAGCATGTTTCTGTTGTTGTAAATTGTAGAGCAGGAGATTGTTCATCTTTCTCCTGTGGAACTGCTGGTGGATTTGAACTGCTAATGACACATAATCTTTGGGCTAGCAGCTCAATACTGCGAACGACACTAAATTTTATCTCTGGTAAGCAGCCTATGGAGAAGACATAGTAGCAGAGCATATGATTAACTTGCCACCACTCCCCTTCTTTCTGGTTCTTGATAATCATAACTCATTGGTGCAGAAAATGTAAAGGTTAGCTAACAACCTTTCTTCTATACAAGATGGAGTAATTATGTTCATAGGTGGTCTCTTGCTTTCTACTTTATCTTTATTATAGTAATGTTTTATCATGTACTCCAAGTAACCATTTAGCAAAATAGATTTTCTCCTCATTTTGCCAAGACCGTTTCTGAGACAGGCAGAGGGGGAGACAGAGGAATCTCTGTGCATGCAAGGTCAGAACAGCGGCCAGCCAATAAAGAAGCGACTTGTGGGAAAAACTTTGCCCCTCCCACAGGTACAAAAGGCCCAACGCTGCACCGAGATTATTTGGGTCAAAGGGCCACGGGCCAAGAAAAAAAAAATATAATCTATATACCAGTTCTACAGGATTCTCCCTTCGGAGACATTAACACTAAACTTAAGAGACACTGGTCACAGCATAAGAAATTGTCAGCAGCTGACGTGTTTGGAATTACAGAAGCCAAGAAAAGTTCAGATACAAGCTGTCAGATCAAAGGTTGGACAATGGAAGATAAACGCTGAAGGGATTTGGTAGAAGTGAAGTGGTATCCTGGTGGAGGGTGGAGCTAGGAAATAAGTGGGTCAAGACACCACTGGGCCAAGGGCAGGGACAACACTGCAACTAATGGTTAACTCCACAATGAGGGAATTATTTTTCACTTTTCTATAAAACGCTGGTCTGTCTGATAGTTCTCTAAATGTGAACATTCAGATTAAGACAGACTAGGAAGAAGGATTGGACATCCACTTCTGAAATAGCAGAGCTCTGAAAACCCTATGTACAATAGAACACACGTAGACTAACAGAGAGGGCACCTGAGGTAAAACTTTCAAGTATGGAAATACAAAGGAAGAGGAAGAGTTGTAAGCAGACACTAGTGATTGGAACATAGAATGTGAGAACCACGAATGTAGGAAAATTAGATATTGTTAAGAAAGAAATGAAACGCAATAAACATTGACATAGTAGACATGGGTGAGATGAGATGGACCGGCATGGGACATTTTGAGTCAGATGATCATATGATATATTACTCCGGAGATGAAAAGGCGAGAAAAATAGGATTGCTTTCATAGGTAAAAAATAATTTCTAGATCCATCTTGAAGTACACATTGTGAGTGACAGGATAATATCCATATGCTTACAAGGAAGTCCAGTGAATAGCACTATCATTAAGATATATGCACCAACAAACAGAGCCAAAGAAGAAATAGATGATTTCTACCAACTTTTTTAAAAAATTTTTTTAAAATCTTTTTTTAATTTCTTTGTTTTTCATTTCAGTGAACA
>NW_006402424.1:0-2015 GCF_000299155.1 Elephantulus edwardii
GGCACATAACAACAACAACAACAAATGAAAAAGTGTATGGTAATATAAACAAGCAAATAAATATATAAGAATATGATTAAGAATATGTGAATGGATGTGTATGCACACATAGAAGACTCTGTAGACATATGTACATATGGACATGTGTATTTATGTATATATATCCATATGTATTAACAACATGGAGGACACAGTCATTGATACTTCTTAGAAACAACCAAATATATTATAGGATTGGTTTATTTTGATATATTGATTTGAAGATTTAGGACAATAGTCTCTACTAATAGGCATAATGTTGTTGTTGTTGTTGTTGTTGTTGTTGTGCACTGTCGAGTCAGAAACACCCCATAGCTGACCCTCCAACGGGTTTTCAGAGGCCGTTAATTGCACGGGAGAAGATTGCCCATCCTTTTCCTGAGGAGCAGCTGGAGGATTCAAACTGTGTGTCTTCAGGATTGCAGTGCAGCTTCTTGCCATTAGGCCACAAGAGCTCCCTAACAGGCATAATATAATTCATAAAGTGTATATTCCATATCCTAATGTGGTGAGTAGTTTCTGGGATCTTAACAGCTTACAAGCAGCTATGTAAAGGTATGACTATCGATCTGTACTCATCTGGAACAAAAGAGAAAAAAGGACCAAAGACTCAGATTAAAAAATAATTGTCAGGACTAATGAACCATATGAATGATGGTCTCATCTACCATAAGACCAGAAGAATTAGATGGTGCTTGGCTACCACTATTAACACCTCTGCTTAGAATCACAGAAATATCGAAACACAGATGGGGGAGGAAAATGTAGAACAAAAGTCAAATTCATAAAAGAGACTAGACTTATGAGCATGATAGAGACATCTTAAACAATTTAGAACTGAATCCACTCCTGGAGAAAACTTTAAGATAAAAAATAGACAAACCTGAAGCCTGTAAAATTAACAACAAAGACAGTCATAAGGAATATTCTTCTTAGAACATTCAATTATTTGAGGTGAAAAATGGCAGGATTAGCCCAAAACTAAAATCTAGAAGACAAAAAGAGGTAAGAGAGCTGGGGAACCCAGTGTTGAACTGGGGAAAGTCAGTCATTGAGAAGATTGCAACCAATGTCACAAAGCAATCTATATATAAATTGTTAAATAGAAAGTCTGTTTGCTTTGTAAACTTTCAGCTAAATCACAATAAAATGTTCAAATAAATAAGGAGAATGCTAACACTTGAAGGGGAAAACCCAACCATCACCTACAAGATGGGGTCAAAAATTCTACTAAAGCAAAGAAGAGAAGGTAAGGGTTCAGGTATACTAGAGAACTAGAAATGGTACAACCAGAACAAAATTAATGACAATGATAATAGATTACAAAAATTAAATCAATATTCCTAAATTATATGTGAAAAAAATTATAACTAAGGACATAATTTTCTGTGTAAACGTTTATCTTAAATATAACTTTTAATAGAAAAATGCAAAATGAATATATTTTCAAATTGTCATCTTTTTTAAGTGAAACTATCATAATTTTTCAAGGTCAATTATTTTACATTACGAAAAAAAAAAGACTCTAACCTCCTCTCTTCTCTTCCACCTCTATAGACACATGCCAGCTGTATTCTGGGCACCTGACATGTTAGTTACACGTGACACCTGACATATTAGTTCCTAGGCCTGTCATAACAAACTGGTTGGCTTATAATGATAGAAATTTATTCTCTCAGAGTTCGATAGGCTGGAAGTCAAGGCATCAGCAGGGACAGTTTGATGGAGAAATAAGTTCTCTAATACTTTCTAGAAGGTGATTTTGGGATAGTTAAGTTTATTCATTGATTCTTGCAGTTCTGAAATTTTCGTCTCTTTTTTTATCATCCAGGATCCTTCTCAAATTCTCCTGTCTTCTTCTCAAAGGCTCCTGTCACCTTTTAACAATGGAACAAGGTTGTTAAGAACTTGAGTTTTGATCCTGTACTGAATAAAAATCTTGATTGTTCTCTTGATCACTGTAGCACTTTACAGCA
>NW_006402424.1:2170-3441 GCF_000299155.1 Elephantulus edwardii
GCCAGGGTAAAACTCAACCCAAAACTCATGTTACTGATTCTGCCTCATAGAGACTCTATAGGACAGAATAGAATTGCCCTTTAAGGTTTCCAAGGCTGTAAATCTTTATGGAATGAGGCTGCCTTATTATTTTCCTGTGGAGGAGTGGTGAGTTCAAGGATGGGTGATCTCCTCCCTTGTGAACACCTAATTCTGAAAATCTGCCGGAGGGTCAGCTATGGGTCGGTTCCGACTCGACAGTACACAACCACCACCACCACCACCAACAACAACAACAACCATCTTTCATTTAGCAACCCAGTGCTCAAGTCACTGCACCATCAGGGATCCTTAGAGTTTGCGTTCTGGAAATGTCAGCTATTATTAGCTGGTGTGCTTAGCCTCACTGCCCTCTGGTACCATTCAATGTAGAAATGGAGCAAGAGGTAAGAGACTCCTGTCAATGCCTCTCCGCACACAGCTTATAGGGATTTGCTATTCCAGAACAACTGTGTGGTCAAATACATCCTTGGCTCCAGTCCTGTTTGGACTCTTTGTCTGAAATGTCTTAAGAGAGGAAACACAACTGATGCATAGATAGAAATGAGGGCTGACAAACTTTTGAGCATTTTACCCTGGAGTTCAGGAGGTGGTAATTTAATCTCTCCAGAGTGCAAGATCCCCTAGGAGATTCTGCAGCTGTTTCCAATCAAGTGGAGGTCACTTTTTTTTCTTTACCAGGTGTATGATTTAGGGGACCACTGTAGGTAAGATGTGAAGTCATTAATAAAAGGCATTGTTTGCCTCCCTTCCCTTTCTCTCTTTAAGATTCCAGAACAGGCTTTTCTCACTGCTCTCCACTGCTGTTTTGTTGTCTGTTGTCATGATTATTGTATTGCCAGGGCTTCTGGGAAATGGCCTGCACTGGGTTGTCCTATAAGGGGGGTGGGCTAGGAGAGGCAGAGAGGAGGCAGAGGTCAACGGTGAAAGCCAGGAAGCAGCAGTGTTGGCATATGTGAATCAGGGTCACCAAGACCTTCACTCAGCAGCAGAAGAGATAGAGGCTGGAAAATATAGAGATAACAAGAAAGTCTTCAGCATTCCTTCCTCTCGTGCATAATAACTTCTGGTGTGAAAAATACTGAATATAAACTTGTTGTTGTTATGTGCCGTCGAATCGCTTGCGACTCAAAGCGACCCTATGTACAGCAGCCCTAAACCCTACTCTGTCCTGTGCCAGTCACACTGTCTCTGACACTCCCATCCCTATTGCCCCAGTCACTGAATCAATC
>NW_006402424.1:3886-5626 GCF_000299155.1 Elephantulus edwardii
GTTCACTGTGGAGCCAAGCAAACTAAAGCTGTGAACAATCTCAATCTCTTCACCATCCATCCTGATGCTGCCAATTGGCCCAGTGGTGAGAATCTGTGTCTTCTTGACATTGAGCCTCAATCCCTATTGAAGGCTGCAGTCCTTGACCCTCTGCAGCAAGCACTTCAGGTCCTCTCAGTTTCAGCAAGCAGGGTTGTGTCATCTACCTTGGAAAAAAGAATTACTGAACAATTTGACTTCTTTTCTCCTCAAAAATTCCAGGATAATGTGTGTATGTAAGCGATTGCTGGTGTGGCTTGAAATCGTTCATTGAAAGTGGGTCAGCGCCTCCCACAGGGAGCAAAGACTCCATCTATGTGCCCCAGGACAGACTTCCCAATGACATTGACTACCAGGGATTAGGAGGGAGTGAGCCATCTTACTGGACTGCTGCAGGAGCTCCTTGGAAAGCCATCTTGTAACTTCTTTTTGTCTCACACATTCAGCACTGATTTTCTGCTTAAATGAGCAGACACTTCTGACATCAAAGAATAGAAAAAGAAAAAGCCGCTGATTCGACAATGAAACAAAATCTATCGAATGAGGAAATGAAAACCTCTTCAACAAATGGTACTGGCAAAATTAGACTGCTATCTGCAGAAAGCTGGAGCAGGATCCAACAACACCTTTCACCTTACTCAAAAATCAATTCAAAATGGATCAGAGATCTAGGCGTAAAGCCCCAAACCATAAACATCATAAGAGACAAACTGGGACCAAGCGTAAAAGGTCTCACCTATAGTATAAAGAGGCTGACAAATACAGCCAGAAGTACACAAATAGGAGAGGATAAAAATGATGAATGTGACCTAAAAATTAAATCACTGTGTGCATCAAAACCTTTTTTTGCAATAGGGTAAAAAAAACCACCTGCTGACTGGGAAAAAGTATTTGGCAATGCCATCTTAGACAACAGTCTCATAGCAAAAGTTTACAGAACCGTGCAGGGCCTCTACAAGAAAAAGACTGGTAATTTAATTACAAAGTGGGCAAGAGACATGGAAAGACTTTTCAAAGAGGAAGATATTCAGATGGTAAATAGATATATTAAGAAATGTTCAAAATCACTGACAATCAGAGTGATGCAAATCAGAACTACATTGAGATACCATCAAAACCCAGTAGCAGTGTCCAAGTTTATCAGGACAGTAAGCAATAAATGTTGGAGAGGACGTTGAGAGACTGAAACTCTCACTTGCTGTTGGTGGGATTGTAAAATGATACGACTTTGGATAGCAGTTTGGCATTTCCTCAGAAAGCTGAACATAGAAATTCCGTTTGATCCAGCTATTCCATTCCTAGAAATATACCCCAAGTAAATTAGAACTGAAACACAAACAGAGATTTGTACACCAATGTTCATAGTAGCATTATTCACAATTGCAAGAACATGAAAACAGCAAAATGTCCAACGACAACTGAACGAACTGAGAAATTGTGGTACATTTACATGATAGAATACTATGCAGCAATTAGGAACAATGATTTAGAAATTACTATAAAACTTGGGAGAGACTAGAGGGCATTATGCTAAGTGAACTAACTCAGTCTCATAAGGATAAATACTGCATAGGACCATTATTGTAAAAGCAGAAGGATAACTAGTGAAACATGCATGGGGATCCAAGGGGGGAAAGGGTTTGGGAGCGGGGGCACAGAGCCAGTGGAAATCATAGAGCTGCACAATTTGGTGGGTGGAGA
>NW_006402425.1:0-693 GCF_000299155.1 Elephantulus edwardii
CCTCTGGTGGGTTCAGTTGGCCAAGCTTCTGGGTATAGCTGAGTGCAAACCATTTCCTTTTCTAAGAGACACAGTGTAGTAGATTAAAGAGAGAATCACAATTATTTAGAGTGCCTGGGGCAGTCATATGAGCGAGGGAAAGGAAATTAGGTGAGGATGAATTGGAACTGCCTCTTTTGCCTCCATCTTCCACTTTTTAGAACCCTTGTTATACTTTCAGACCATCCTGGTTAACCCAGTGGAAATCTTCCTAAAATCAGCTGATTGTTGTTGTTAGGTGTCATCGAGTTGAGTATGACTCATAGTGATCCTATGAGCAAAAGATCTGAACCGTGTTCTCTCCAGTACCATCCTCACACATCCTGACACACCAGAGCCCATTGTAGCAGTCACCATGTCAGTCATTTAAACCATTTACCACTTGAACTCCAATCCATAAAGGTTACAGCTGTGGTTATCATCCGTTGTTACTGTTGTGCTGTGCTGTGCTGTTGAAACTGACATATAGCTTACCCTCCAGTGGGCTTCTTAGGGGCTGTAAATCGAATGGGAGGAGATTGTCCATTATTTTCCTTCAGGGCAACTGATGGATTCAAACTGTGTCTCTGAGTTGCTAGCACAACTCTTTATCACTTTCTTTTATATCAGAAAAAGTTTATATATGTGACAGTTGCTGGGCCTTGCTGTTAGGTG
>NW_006402425.1:2718-3585 GCF_000299155.1 Elephantulus edwardii
ATTTTAGGTCATTTTCATCATCCCAGGAAGAAACCATGCCCTCTAGCAGTTTCTCTCCATTTTCTGCCAGCCTTTTCGAACTTCCCCTCAACCTTCTAACCATAGGCAACTAACTACTAATCTCTTTCTATCTATTTAGTTTATCTTGTGGACATAATTTAACTTTTTAAATATAAAATGCACCACATTTCATTTATTCACTCATCACTTGATTGGTATGTGGACTGTGTCCAGTTTTTGGCAATTAGGAATAATACTGCTGTGAACATTCACGTACAGGTATTTGTGGAGCACGTGTTTTCATTTCTCTTGGATCTATAGCTAGTAGTATAATTGTGTGGTCATATGTTAACTCTATGTTTAACATTTTGATGAAATGCCAAACAGTCAAACTGTTTTCCGAAGTGGCTGAACCATTTTAAGTTCCTACCAATGGATGAGAGTTTCCGATTTTCTGTGTCTTCACCAACTGTTACTATCTTTTATTTTTGTCATCCTAAGGGGTGTGAAATGAGCCCTGCTGGTACCGTGGGTAAGTGATTGACTACTCGGTTGGCAGTTTTACAAGTGAGAGTGGCAGTCTGCTCACGTAAATAGCATAACCTTTGAAAGCCTGTGGGGCAGTTCTGCTTTGTCCGCCACAGTCGCTACGAGTCAGAATTGACAAGTGGCAGCAGTGAATTTGTTTGCTTGCTTGCTTGCTTTAATGAGTATGAAGTGGTTTTCCGTACTGTCTAATGACATTTCTGTAATGTATCTTTCCATGTGCTTTGTGGCCATTTAGATGTTATCTTCTCAGAAATATCTTCACATTTTCTGTCTATTTTTCAGATGAGTTATTAACCTTTTTATTTTTGAGTTGTAAAA
>NW_006402425.1:11026-12032 GCF_000299155.1 Elephantulus edwardii
CGGAAGCAGAAGCAGAGGCTGACACCTTGGCCCTCCCCCAGCCCCGTGATCGAAAGCACCCCCGTGCCCATTGCTGGCGATGCCCCTCCGCTGCTGGATGAAATTAATCGGTAGTGGGCCTGCTCCTCAGACTCTGTTACCTTGGAGGCTGGAAAAGGCCTGGCCTCCTTTGCTCCCTGCCCCCCTCCTTTTCTGTCCATATTTTTTTAAATAAATAAACAGTTTAAAAAAATTGTGTTCATTTCCATCTCTGTGTTAATCGCACTCATGTGAAAACTTCCTGAAAAGCGCATGTGTGCCCTTTTAGTGCAATCCACAGCCTCTGAAAATTGCACACAGTCAATGTTGGAGGGCAAGCAATGAGTCATTTCTGAATTGAGGGCGAAGAATTGTTGTCTCCTCATTTGAAAAGTGCAGCTTCTCAAATTATTTGCTCAGGGTATAGATGGAGCACATTTGCTGAAAGAGTATTTTAGTGTAGTAATAAGCATACTATTCAAGAATTTGTGCCTTCTGTTGCGTCACCTTTTTTTCCAAATGGACACAGATATGGATTGCTTCCAGTCACTTGGCCACGAAGTTATTATCCTAACGTCTTGGCACAGATAAGTGAGCACATCCAGGGTGACATCTGATTGTTGTTGTCATCAGGTGCCATCATCTTTGCTCACATATCAACGCTAGGCACAACAGACCAAACCTGACACTCTCCTGTGCCATGCTCCCTCTCTCCACCATGTGCAAGCCCATGGAAACACCCACTAGTGCCTGGAACATGGGATTTAATGTACAAAGCATCAGTCTAGGTCTTTTATCTCTCTGTATAGGTTCACTCCCAAGTATCTCATTTTGTGATTGGCTATTGTAAATAGTATTGCTTTCTTGGTTTCCTTCTCTGAGGACCCCCTAGCTACTCCTACACAAGTCCAAGCCAACCCATCGCCACACCACAGTACCACCAGCCAAAGGCCAGCACCACCCCCGAGTCTGCCCAGGCCCAACCCCA
>NW_006402426.1:0-1058 GCF_000299155.1 Elephantulus edwardii
CTTAGATCCACAGTCAACACTCTTTGTAACAGCAGTAATGAAATGAAAGATATCTTGTAGTGGGAAAGTCTGCACTTAGAGACCTCTCCAGATTATTAAGGAGTAAAGATGTCAGTTTAAGGAATGAGGATCAGTCCATGGTATTTCTGATTACTTGGGGTGGTCTTCTCAATTATGTACTATGCTTCAGAGAGTTGGATAATGACTAAGGATGACGGAAGACTAGATGGAAAAGAGTCTTGAACATACCATGGACTGCAAAGGAAACAAATAGGTTTGTCTTGGAGACGGTGAAATAAAGTCTCTCCTTGCAGGCTAGGATTTTGAAGCTCTATCTCACTTACTTTGGGCATGTGGCCAGGAGAGATTAGTCCTTGGAGAAGGACATCATGCTCGGAACAGTGGATGGACAACACAGGAGAGGAAGACCCCTGATGAAATGGATTGATACATTAACTGGGGCAATGTGGTTGGTGTGACAGAATTAGTGAGACTGGCTCAGGACAGAGCTGCTATACATAGGGTTGCTATGCATCACAGGCAACTCAGTGCACATAACAACAATAACATCATGACAGGTTTGGAAGCAGGGGTGGCATCTGCTTCCTAAACAACATGTCTCCAGAAACTCTATGAACTTTGAGAAATGTCAACAGTTGTAGAAGGGCCTCAGACCTTTTGTTCATAGGAGTGCTCTGAGTGATGCTCAACTCAAAGGCAATCAACAATATGTATCTGAGAGCTGCACAAGAAATAAGGATGACAGAGAAGACCTTTGAACTATGATGTTGGAGAATAGTACCGAACATAATATGAATTGCCAAAAGAACAAATAAATGTGTCTTGGAGAAAGTGCAACCAGAGTATTCCTTGGAGACAAGAATGATAAAGCTTTGTCTCACATACTTTGCAGAAGGTCAAGGACTGCAAACTTTAATATGGATTGAATCCCAATATAAAGAAAGCAAAAAGATTCTCACTGCTGAGCCAATTGGTAGCATCATGATAGATGGTGAAGAGATTGAGATTATTAACAGCTTTAGTTTGCCTGGCTCCAT
>NW_006402426.1:2351-3161 GCF_000299155.1 Elephantulus edwardii
TGTACATGTCTTAGAAACATAGATATTTGTTAGCTAAAATTATACATAACTCTGTTCAAGAGAGATGATCACTCATTGTCGTTGAGTAGGCACTGATTCATAACCAATCTTCCATTGGATTTCTAACACTGTAAGTTGCATGGAGAAATATTGTACATCTCGCCACTGGTGAACTACAACTGGTGAAACTGAGTGGTGTGGCCTTTTGTTTAGCAGTATAAATCACTATAGATTTTGCCAGTAGAGCTCTCCTAGAAGACATTAGCAATATTTTTCATAGCTATTTTGAACAAAGATGGACTCAGGTAAGAACTGAGGCAAATAGAGCAGCTTTTACTTCTAGCATGTGTAGAAAAAAATCAAATCTTATGAAATGAGCATTCTGGAGCAGATGTTATTAATTTATCTACTCTGGACACCATAAAACTACTGAATTTTGGAGTCATCTGTTCTGGTAACTTTTAGTTTTCATGTAGTTGAGAATTTTTAACTTAGGACATGAAATAAATATTAAACATTATTTATAGTTTAAAAAATGTTAATTATAACAGTTCAGAACTTACACATGAATTTACTGAAAATTACCAAAAAATAATGCCTTGCAATTTGGTATCTTGCAATTTTTCTTTATCAGAGAAATGGTAAAATCTCTAGATGTTGTTATTATGTGCTGCTGAGTTGTATGTGACACATGTACCCTATGTTCAGCATTTGACCTCTGCTCTAACTTCAGCCAATTTCATTTTCTCTGACATATTTACTGCCATTACCCAAGTCACTGAGTCAATCCATCTCACTCAGGGTCTTCCT
>NW_006402426.1:4371-5396 GCF_000299155.1 Elephantulus edwardii
TCAAAGGCATCAATTCTCCTTCTATCCTCCCTAGTCATTGTCCAACTCTCTGATGCATAACAAGTGATTGCAAAGACCATAGACTGTATCAGATGCACCTTAGTCTCCAGAGTGACACCATTGCTCATCAGTACCCTGGAGAGGTACCTAACAGCAGACTTTCCCATCGCAATACATTTTTTTAATTTCCTGGCTGCTGGTGCCAAGAATGTTGACCATGGAGCCAAGCAAACTGAAATTGTTAACAATCTCAATCTCTTCGCCATCCATCCTGATACTGCCAATTGGTCCAGTGGTGAGAATCTTGGTCTTCTTGACATTGAACCTCAATCCATACAGAAGGTTGCAGTCCTTGCCCCTCTGCAACAAGTGCATGAGGTCCTCCTCAGTTTCAGCAAGCAAGGTTGTGTCATCTGCATAACACAAATTGTTAATAGATCTTCCACCAATCCTGATGCCACACTTCTCCTCATAGAGCCCGGCCTCTTGGATAATCTATTCTGCGTACAGGTTGAAAGGTATGGAGATAGGACACATCCTTGGTGTACACCTTTCACAATTTTGAACCATGACGACTGCCTCTTGGTCCAAGTATAGGTTTCGCATTAGCACGATCAAGGGTAACATTGGCTATAATGTCCCTACTCCCATGACCTCTACTAAATTCAGCCTGTACATTTGGAAGCTCTCTGTTGATGTACCATTCCAGTCATTTTTGGATAATTTTCAAAAGAATCCTCCTTGGTTGTAATAGAAACGATATTACTTGATAATTTCTACATTCTGTCAGATCAATTTTATTTGGAATGGAATTAATATGATCTCTTCTAGACAGTTGGCCAGGTTGTTGTCCTCCAGATTTTTGGCACAAACTGGTGAGTGCATCCAGGGCAGCGTCTGTTTGTTGAGATATGTCTATTACAATGCATTAGTTCCTGTGGCCCTGTTTTTTGCCAATTCCTTCAGAGCAGCTTGTACTTCCTCCTTCATCACCACTGGCTCTTTTTTTTTCCAATTCAACACAT
>NW_006402427.1:0-5462 GCF_000299155.1 Elephantulus edwardii
CAAACCTGTTCCTGAGATGGTTCTGAAATTCAGGTGGGATAGACTCAAAGTCATATTTTGGTTGCCTTGGATTTGGTTTAATTTTCCTCAACTTCAGCTTGAACTTGCATATGAGTAGTTGGTGGTCTGTTCCACCTAGTTGTCACAGCTGATATTGAGCTTCTCGAGCGGTTCTTTCCACAGATGTAATCGATCTGATTCCTATGCATACCATCTGGTGAAATCAAAGTATATAACCTGCATTTATGTCTCTTAAAAAATGTATTTGCTATGAATAAGTCATTGATTGTGCAAAATTCCATCATTCTCTCTCCAGCTCCATTTCTGTCACTGAGTCCATGTTTTTCCAACTACTGAATCTTTTTCTATGTTCCCAACTTTCTCATTCCAGTCATCCATTATGCATGTTCGTTCGATCGATCTCCGGTTGTAAAAGTTGGTAAAATCTTCTATATCCTCTTCCTTGGCTCTGGTTGTTGGTGCATATATCTGAATGATAGATCATCCAAATTTTTGGATATGGATCATATATCCTACCACTCTACTAAACTGGCCTACTAGCTCTAACAATTTTTTTGTTGAATCCTTGGGGTTTTCTCTGTACACTATCATAATAAGCTGCATTCAGTGATAGTTTAACCATCTCTTTGCCGATCTGGATGCCTTTTATTTCCTTCTCTTGTCATACTGGCCTAGCAAATAGAATTGGTGACAGTGGGCATCCTTGTCTGTTCCCTGTTAGCAAGGAAAATGCTTTTAGTCTTTCTCCATTGAGTATGGTTTTGGCTCTTGGTTTTGCATATATACTTTCCACTATGTTGAGGCAATTCCCTTCTATTACAATTTTGCTCAATGTCTTTATCAGGAAGGGGTGTTGGATTTTGTAAAATGCCTTTTCTTCATCAACTGCTAAGATAATACTGTTTTTGTTATTTGCTTTGTTAATATGGTGAATTATGCTGTTTTTCTATGTTCAACTGTCCTTGCATACCTGTTATGAATCCCACTTAGTCATGATGTATTATTATTTTTTATTTGCTGTTGGATTCTAATGGCTAGGATTCTGTTAAGGATATTTGCATCTATATTCATGAGAGATATACTTGTCTGTAGTTTTCCTTCTTGGTAATATCTTTGCCTGGTTTTGGTATTAGCATTATGGTTGCTTCACAGAATGATTCTGGGAGTGTTCCTTCTTTTGCTGTTTTTTGAAATAATTTAGGTAGAATTGTTGATAGATCCTCTCAGAAAATTTGGTAGAATCCAACTGTGAGGGTCTGTTGAAATGTTCTACATCTGACCATGTGAAACCAGGTAGGTCATGAGTTTAAAGGAATTTTCCCATTTCTGCTAAGTTTTAAAATATATCACAGTATAGCTTTCCATAAGACTGATATTATAGATTTAATTTCCTCTGTATCTGTTTTGATGTCACCTCTATCATTAATTAATCAAAGTATTAGGGTCTTCTCCTTTTTTTTCTTTATTGTTTGTCAATGGTTTGTCAACTTTATTGACCCATTCGAAAAACCAGTTCCTAGTCTTGTTGATAGTTTAAAATTGTTTTTCTGTTTTTAATGTCACTGATTTCAGCTCTTGTTCTTAAATGTCCTTCTTCTACTCAGCCATGAATGGCAATACTTAAGGCTGCTTTGGGAAGAATGTTAAATGATCCAAGAAGCATTAAAATATATGGAAAAAGTATACAGAGTCACTGTAGCAAAAGGAATTGGCTGACATAGAAGTAGTTCATAAGCAATGTAGGAGCAAGTACCTGTGGTGATTAAGGTGGAAGTTCAAGTTGTTCTGAAAGAACTGGCAAAACCCAAGGCTCCAGGAGTTGACAAACATTATCAACTGACATATTTCAACAAACAGATGCTTCCCTGGGTGTGCTCACTAAGTTGTTCCAAAAAAATCTGGAGGACACTCACGTGGACAACTGACTGGAAGAGATAGATATTTGTTCCTATTCCAAAGGAAGGTGACCCAATACAGTGCCGAAATTATCGAACAGTGTCACTGATATAACATGCAATCAAGATTCTGCTGAAAAGGATCCAAAAACAATTGGAGCAACCTGTCAACAGAGAACTGCCATATGTGCAGCCCAGGTTTAGAAGAGGCCGTGGCACTAGAGCGTATTACAGCGTATGTTAGATGGATCTTGGCAGAAAGCAGAGAGTATCAGAGGAATGAATGTCTCTCTGTGCTTCATTGACTATGCAAAAGCTTTTGACTGTGTAGATCACAAATGAGCTGTGGATGACTCCGAGAAGAATGGGAATCCCAGAACAATTTGTTTGTGCTTATCTGAAACCTATAATTGAACCAAGAGGCAAATGTCAGAACAGAGGAAAGAGACACTGCATGGTTCAAAATTGGGAAGGATGACCACAAAGGATGTATTCTGTCTCCTCTGTATACATAACAGATCATCTGGGATGCTGGGCTGTTTGACAAGGAGGAATATGGCATTTGGATTGGAGGGAGATTCATCAACAGCCCGTGTTATGCAGATAACACCACCTTGCTTGCTGAAACTGAGGAGGACCTGAAGCACTTGCTTCAGAAGGTCAAGGACTGCAGCATTCAATAAGAATTGAAGCTCAACATCAAGAAAACAAAGATTCTCACCACTGGGCCAATTGACAGCATAATTATGGATGGTGAAGAGATTGAGATTGTTAAAAGTTTTAGTTTGCTTGGTTTCACAGTCAATACTCTTGGTACCAGCATCCAGGAAATCAAGTGACAAACTGCATTGGGAAAGTCAGCTGTTGGAAACCTCTCCAAAGTACAGAAGAGCAATAATGTCAGGCTGGAGACTTATGTGCACCTGATCCAGGCCATAGTTTTCACAATTGCATACTATGCGTCACAGGGCTGGACAGTGACTAGGGATGATAGAAAGAGAATTGATGCCTTTGAGCTGTGGTGCTGGAGAAGAGTGTTGACTGTACCACGGAATGCTAGGAGAACAAACAGGTTTGTCCTGAAGAGGGTGAAACCAATTGTTCCTTGGAGGTAAGGATTCTGAAGCTTCATCTGACATACTTTTGACATGCTGCAAGGAGGGACCACACCTTGGAGAGGGATACCATGTTTGGGAGGGTGGACCCTTGATGACATGGATCGATTCAGTGATTGGGGTAATGGGAATAGGTGTGTCAGAGACAGTGAGGTTGGCCCAGGATAGAGCAGGGTTTAGGGCTCTTGTACAAAGAGTCACTATGAGTCACAAGCAACTCAATGGCACATAACAACAACAACAACAACAACAACAAGCTGCGTCACAGAAGTTTTGGTATGTTGTATTTTCATTTGTTTCAAGACATTTTTTTAAAAATTTCATTCTTTATTCCTTTTATAACCCAAAAGAGTTCTAGCAGAGAGTTATTTAGTTTACACATGGGTAGTTTTGTGAGCTTTACCCTCTAGTGGTTAATTTCTAGTTTTATGACACTGTGGTCTGAGAAGATACTTTGTATTATTTCAATGACTTCTGAGGTATGGTTTGTGCCCTAATATGTGATGGATTCTGTAGAATGTACCATGTGCACTTGAGAAAAAGTGAACTGAGTTTTACTTGAGTGTATATCCACAAGTTTGAGTTGGTGGGTTGCATAGTTTAGATCTTCTGCATCTTTGCTGAGTTTCTTCTGAGTCGACTTATCTTTTGCTGATAATGATGTGGTGATGTCTCCTACAACTATAGTGATTCTGTCTCTATTTTTTCCTTCTTCAATTCTGTTAACTGTTGATTTGTTTATTTTGCAGGTCTATCATTTGGTGCATAAATGCTAACCAAGGTTATTAAGTCTTCTTGATATATAGTGCTTTATTTTTAAAAATTAATTTATTTTTTACAGAGGTTTTGGATTTCCATTCATTCATTGCCGCAATTTTCTCCCTGCCCACCCCTCCCACCAGCTTGCTTCCCCCTCCGGAGAAAAAAAAAAAAGAAAAAAAATTCCTTCATTAGTATACAATTCCCACGTCTTTTAATCAGTATGTAATGCCCTTCCTTATCTTTGATGGTGGTTTTCATTCTGAAATCTATTTTATTGGCGATTAGTATAATCACTCCTGATTTTTTTTGAGATTGTCATTTGCTTAGCATATTTTTTCCTCCCAGCCTTTGCTTTTGAGTCCGTCTTTCTCTTCTTCTTCTAGATGTATTTCTTATAGGCAATGTTACTAATGTTCTTTTTTTTTTTAAAATCCATTCTGGTACTATTTTTCTTTTGATTGGCACATTTAATCCATTCTCATTAAGTGTGATTATTGTTAGGCTAGATTTTACTCTTGCCATTTTTTTTTTTTTGTTTCTGGTTACCACAGTCCATCCACTTTCCTTTGGCATCTCCACTTAAAATTTCTTGTCTTCACAAATTCCTTAACTTTCTTTTTTTTTATGCAAAGAATCTAATTTCTTCTTCACATTTGTGATGGAGAAGTTTGTTGGGTAAGGGATTGTTGGCTAGCAATTGTTTTCTTTCAATTTTTTTTGTATATGCTATCCCCACTGTCTTTTCACTTGTGTAGTTTCTGCTGAGAAATCAGAACTTAATATAATTGTTTCCCCCTTTGCAGGTGACTGTTCTGCATTGCTTTTAGTATTTTATCCTTATATTCTAATTTGGAGAATTCGACTATGACATGTCAAAAACTATGATGTTTTTCTTTCTAGGTCTAGTCTATTTGGTGTCAGTGGTCTTTCCTGAATGTGTTTATCCTTCATCTTCAAACTACCTGGGAAGAACCTGTTTTCCAAGGAGATCAAAAGGGAAATTGTCAAGTTTATTTAGAAAAGAAAGAGACCCTAAGTAAGCAAAGCATTTCTGAAAATAAAAATGAAGTGGGAGATACAATACTCCTTGACCTCAAAACCTGCTACACAGTGGTAGTAACAAAAAAAGAATGGTACTAATACAATGACAGGCACCTAGACCAATGGAACAGAATTGATCACCAAGAAATGGACCCATCTATCTATGGTCAACTGATATTCAACAAGGAAATAAAGTCTATCACATGGGGAAGTGACAAGCTCTTCAACAAATGCTGCTGGCAAAACTGGACTGCTACCTGATGAAAGCTGAAACAGGAGTCACATATCACATTATATCAAAAATCATCTCAAGGTGGATCAGAGATGTGGAAATAAAGCCTAAAATTATACAATTAATCAGATACAAACTGGGATCAAGCTTATATGACCTAGTCTATGGTATAAAGAGTATACAAATACAGCCAGAAATGCACTATCAAAAGAGGATAAAACTGATGAATGGGACATTTTAAAGACTGAAACCCTCTGTGCATCAAGAATTTTTCCCGAGAGCGAAGAAGCGCGAGAAGGCCGCCGCCAGACAGGAGAACGCCACCGCCAGACGGGGTCCCACTGCGAGAGGGGCCTGGAAGAGACCCGGGAAGAACAACAGCCAGCCACCTACCGC
>NW_006402428.1:0-2384 GCF_000299155.1 Elephantulus edwardii
CTTACCACTACTCAACTATAACTATCCTCTTTCTTTAGTGTTCATAGGATTTTCAAAGGACTATTATTTAGGAAGTAGATGGCCCATTCTGCTTCCTAGTCTGTCTTAATCAGGGAGTTCCACAAAAATCTGTCCATTATGAGTAACCCTTATGGCATTTAACACACCAATGGCACAGATTTCAGTATCACAGCAACTTCAAATTATCTCAGTACAGGAAACTGACAGACAAGTGTTATACCATTTAGAACAATGCTCTCCCCAAACACAATTAACACCAGGTCTTGATTGGTTAAATAAGAGGCTTCCAGCCCATAGCTGATTGTTAACAAAATCAGAAACAGCCAATCAGCTTATACTTGATTGTTAACAAAATAAAAACTGTTCAAACAGTTCACACTCAGCTTTCAAGTAAATACAAAACACCCGCCATAATCCAATCTTGCTCTTTGAGGGTAAGAATGATGAGGCTTTGCCTCACATACTTTGGGCATGTTGCTATGAGGAGCTATTCTTCGGAGAAGGACATGATGCTGGGAAGGGTGACAGACAGGAAGACCTTCATCCAGGTGGAGTGACTTGGTGACTGCTCCAATGGCTCTTGTGTATCAGGAAGTGTAAGGATGGTGCAGGATAAAATAGGACTCAGATCTTTTGTTCATAGGGTTGCTATGAGTCATACTCAATTTGACGGCATCAAACAATAACTGTTAATCAACATCCTCGGTATCAGCAATCAGGTGACGTATTACATTTAGGAAGTCTGCTGTCAGAGACCTTTCCAAAATTCTGGAGAGCAATGATGTCAGTTTTAAGACTAAGGTGCATCTAATTCAGGCCATGGTGTTTTCAAGCACTTGCTACACATCTGAGGACTGAACAACGAATAACGATAACAGAAGAATTGATGCCTTTGAGTCATGGTGCTGGAGAAGGGTACTAAATATCCCATGAACTACCACAAGAATAAACAGGTATGTCTTGGAGAAGGTGCAACCAGAGTGCTTGCAAAGATGGCAAAGCTTTGTCTCTAATACTTTGGGCATGTTCCTAGGAGATACTATTCCTTTCAAGAGGCATTATGCTTGGAAACGTAGAGGGTCAATTAAAGAGAACATCTCCAATGAGATGGATTGACAGAGTGATTTAAGTAACGGGCTCAGGTGTCAAGAGATGATGAGGATGGCACAGGATAGAGGTCAGGTCTGTAGTTCACTGAGTCACTATAACTTGTACTTGACTCAACAGCACCTAACAACCACCATCTATATAGTGATTCCTGCCCCCTCTTCCCTCCTATCCCTATTGTTGTTGCTGTTTGTTATATTGTGTACCATAGTCAGAACCAACCCATAGCTGACCCTTCAGGGGGTTTTCAGAGGCAGTTAATCCACAAGAGAAGATGGGTCACCCTTCTACCACAAAGCAGCTGGTGGACACAAGTCACATGCTTTCGGGATTGCATCATACTTTTTTTACATTTTTTTAATGCAACATATGTTTTTAGAGCATCTTCTTCCCATTTAATGTTTTCCCATTCATTCATTGTTGCACATTTTCCTCCCTGCCCACTCTTTCCCACCAGTTCGCTTTTCTCTTTGAAAAGAAAAAAAAATTATTTCACTGTTATACAATGCCCCCTCCCCCAAGTCCACAGTCTACTTTACTATGCATTTCTTTTTCTGGAATCTTGTCATGAAAATAATACCGAATTATATAGTCTTTTTAAACAGTTCTTTTCCTCTTCTGTTTCAACACAATATACATTATTTATCCCCTCTTTTCTTAAGTTCCACTCAACCCCATTTTATAATAGTGGCACTATGTGGTATTTGTCCTTTTGTGACTGAGATATTTCACTCAGCATAATGTCCTCCAGCATCACCCATTTTGAATAATAGTTCATGAGCTACTTGTTTTTCAATGCAGCAATTTCACAACTGGGAATATACCCTAAAGAAACCAGAACTGCCATTAAAGCAGATATATGCACACTCATGTTTATTGCTGCTTTGTTCACAATAGCAAAGAGCTGGAAACAACTCAAAAGCCCATCAACAAATGAATGGATAGAGAGGCTGTGGTGTCATATTTTCTTGACACTAGGCCATTCGGGCTCCCAACATTCCAACTGTTGTTGCACTGAGTTGAGAATAACACATAGCAGCCCTATGAACAAAAGATCTGAACACTGTTCTATCCAATGCCATTTTCACACATCCTGAAACACTACAGTTCATTGTGGCAGTCACTGTGTCAATTTATATGGTTGAGGGTTTTCCTCTCATTCCCCAACCCTCTACCCTTCCAAGCATCAACTCCAAGGAATAGCCTCTCCTAGCAACATGCCCAAATGACGAGGTGAAGACTCATCATTCACCTTC
>NW_006402428.1:3289-5125 GCF_000299155.1 Elephantulus edwardii
TGTGTCATCTGCATAACGGAGATTGTTGATAGATCTTCCACCAATCCTGATGCTGCATGTCTCCTCATAGAGCCCAGTCTCCCGGATGATCTGCTCTGCATACAGGTTGAAAAGGTAGATTGGAACCCTTCTCAATCCTGCTCCATTCTCATGGTCTCCACCATGTTCAAACCCTGTTGAAGAGTTCTTGTGGTCACTGTGCCAGTCCATCTTATTGAAGGTCTGTGTCTCTTTCACTGACTCTCCACTTCTCCAAACTGTTTCCCAGGACTCATGTCTGTGACAACATACCCAAAATATGTGAGACAAAGTCTCACTATCCTTGCCTCTAAGATCCTTGCCTCATGGTAAAGTGTTGGCCTGATAAACAAAAGGTGCACAGTTCATATCCACCAGTTCCTTTGGGGGAGAAAATTGGGCAGTCTCCTCCCATGCAATTTACAGCCTCCAAAAACCTGCAGGAGAATCAGCTGTGAGTCGGTTCTAACTTGGTGGTACACACAACAAGGGAAGTGAATATTTAAAATCACTCTATGAATCATTGTTTTAATGTGCTCCTACATGATTTACCAGCAAAATAGGCATTTTAAAAAGAAGGGGGGAAAGAAATGCATGACTGAAGAGTTCATTAATTTTAAATTTTGCACTCTGCATGTTATTTCCCTTGAGCTGTTGAGACTAACTAGACCATATCTACCAACCAAACCAGAATTATTAATTTGAGTATTTTTCACTTTCTCCATCCAAGAACTAATACCTGTTAGCATCTATAATTTAACATTGTTTCAAGGCAGACTGCACTCAAATTTCCCACCTTTAAAATATTCTATTTAAAGAAGCTACTGTTTTTCCCTTAGAACATTATAAAGACATAATCTCCTTTACGTATTACACTGATAATGATGTCTCTATTGGCAAGCAATATACTATCTGCCTGCAGTTTACTAAACCTTCAAAGCGAGCAGTAATAAATGTATATTCCAAGGCATGCCAAAGAAAAAACAAACCTATTGTCTCCAAGAATTAGCTAATGTAAGTCCATGAGCAATATACTTGGTGAGTAATCAAACAATGTTATTATAAATACCTACTGATTTAAGTAATGTACCCTTTCCCGCAAAGGAACAAATCCCTAGGGGAGCAAATGGTCTATGTCTCTCTCTTAACTGTAATCATCACCAGGGAAGGGCCTTGTCCATTTTGTTCAAGCTGGTGCTAAATTTATGCATGGAATACAAAATACTAAGCAAACATTTGTGAAGAGAAGGGAAACCGACTCCAAGAAATTTAAAAAAATGTTTTAAATGCCTTTGTGGCATAATCTTGCTAAGACCATGAATACTGGTGAGGACGGCACATGATCAGACACCGTTTTATTTTGTTGTACATTCAAGGTTTCCATGAGTGCAGTCAACAGCAAATATCACCAACTGAAACTATGACATAAGAAACACACAGTTGGTTTAGTGCTCAAGAAAATCCCTACATTTCTTCTGTTACACTCATCTAAAATATATATTATCATGTGCCATCAAGTCGGAAGTAACTCATAGATGACATTCCAGAAGGTTTTCAGAGGCAATAAATCACACAGAAAGAGACTGCCCACCTTTATCTCGTGGTACAGCTGGTGGATTTGAACTGCCTGCCTTTAGGGTTTTTTGGTTGGTTTTTTTTTAATAAGATTTTTTTAATTTTAATTGTCATTTCAACAAAAGTTTACAGAAAAGTTATATTTTCATTAATTCATTGTTGCACATTTCACCCCCCTCTTCCTCCCTTCCCCCTCTCCAAGTTGGCCTTTTTTTTTCTAGTTTATTTACAAAATTCTAATAC
>NW_006402429.1:0-5604 GCF_000299155.1 Elephantulus edwardii
AAAAAATAGTTACTTAACAAAGCTCACAGAGAAAAGAAAATGCTTCATTTATGTCCTAACATCTATATCACTAAAGATAATGCTGGTTGGGTAAGGCTCAATTCTCACAATGTCTTCACATGACTGAAGTAGAAGTCAATCTAAAGAACATAAGATAAGGCTTATAGTCTGCAAAAAAGAAGAAGCCTGGGGCTGGGGATATCGGGGGGAAATTATTCCTAAATTCACATGATACCCACAAATGGCCTGAGAAATCTTCTTTTACACAGGAGGCAGAAGCATAGAGATTTTCCCCACTAATACTCTCAACTCATATTCACTACCAATGAATTAGAACAGACTCACAGCTGACCTCTAAGTGGGTCTTCAAAGGCTATGACTCACACACAAGGAGACTGCCCACCTTTCCCTGCAGGAGCAGCACATGGATTTGTACTGTCTATCTTAGGTTGGCAGTGTAATCCCCCTCTGAGGAGGCCACCAAAGCTGCTTACCCACAACCAACTTTAAGTATGTTAGTAGCCTAGCATCACTGTAAAGCAAACATTCACAACTATTTTGCCAAGAAATGTTAACTGTTGGTGCATTCAAACTTTTATTAAAATATAACCACCACACAATCATTTAAATTGATAAAGAAAAATAATTTAACAAAAAAACCCACCCCAGTATCCTTTTATAATAAAAGCATTAGGAAAAAACCTTCCATAACATAAAAGCAAGACTAATAACTAACAGCATACTCAATTGATAAGGATTGACACTTATCCCCTTCTCAAGAGGAATAAGACGAAGATGCTCACTTTCACAACTGCTGTGGATCAGTGTACTGGAGCTGTATTGTATGATCCCATTCACAAGAGAATTAACAGACACAGTAGTACACTCAAGGCTACCAGAACCTGGCGGGGACAGATGCTAGAAGCCTCTAGTTAATGGGTACAAGTTTCTGTTTGGGAGGATAAAGTTTCTGGAATAGAAAGAAACGGTAGTTGTAGAACACAGTAAGTGTAATTGATACAATTAATGTAATTAAGTGTAGACTCTCTGGTGGTCTAGTGGCAAGAAATTGTGTTACAATCCTGAAGGTATGGGGTTCAAATCAAACCAGCTGCTCCGCAGGAGAAGTATGAGTAATTTCCTCCCCTGTGATTAACTGCCTCTGAAAAACCAACAGAGGGTCAGCTATGGGTTGGTCCCAACTCTATGGTAAGCAACAACAACAAAAGAATAGACTAACAGATATGGCAACTGAAGCTGAGCCCTCAAATTTGGAAACACAAAGGAACAGAAACAGTTCTAAGAAGAAATTAACAATTGGTAGATGGAATATGAAAAATATGAATGTAGAAAAACTAGACAGAAAGAAATGGAATGCATAAATATTGATATATTGGGTATGAATGAAATGAGATGAATTGGTGTGAGATGTTTTGAATCTCATGATCTATTATGCTGGAGATGGAAAGGTGAGAAAAAATAGGGTTACTTTCACAGTTCAAAACATCTTTTCTACATCATCTTGAAATACAATATTGTGAATGACAGGATAATGTCCATACATATACAAGGAAAACCTGTTAATACCTCTATCATTAAAATTTATATGCCTACAGCCAGAGCCAAAGAGGAGGAAAGATGATTTCTACCAACTGTTGCAGTCAGAAATTGGGTAAAAATGTAACCAAGATGCATTAATAATAATAGGTGACTGGAATGCAAAAGTTGGAAACCAGGAAGGATCAGTAGTTGGAAAATATGGACTTGGTGACAGAAATTGGGGATAGAATGACAGAATTATGTAAAATCACTGATTTATTCATTGTAAATACCTTTTGTAAGAAACATGGAAGCAGGCTATACATATAGCTATCACTTGATGGGATGCACAAGAATCAGACTGATTATATCTGTTGAAGGAATTATTGGAGAAGTACAATAACAGCAGTGAAAACTAGGCCAAGTGCTGATTGTGGAACAGACCATCAACTGCTCATAAGCAAATTAAAATTAAAGCTAAAGAAAGCTAAATAATATCCACAGGAATGACAATTTGACCTTCAGTCTATCCTCCATGAATTTTAAAAACCAATTCAGAAACAGGTTTGACGCAGTGAACTCTAATGAACGAAGAACCAGATGAGCTGTGGGAAAATATAAAGAATATCATTCATGAAGAATGCAAAAAAGGAAGAAGAAAAGATCAAAATGGATGTCAGAAGAGACTCTGAAAACTGTACTAGAGTGCCAAGAAGCCAAAGCAAAGGGAAGAAATCAAGAAGTTAAGGAGCTGAATAAGATTTCAGAAAATGGCAACACTACCAAAGGCAATTTACATGTTCAACGTAATCCCAATACAAATACCAATTCTTCAATGAGATGGAAAAGGCAATCTCCATTTTCATTTGGAATGGAAAGAAGCCCTGAACAAAGAAAGCACTACTTAAAAAAGAGAAACAAGGTGGAAAGCATCTAACTCTCTGATTTCAAATTCAACTACACTACCATGGTGGTCAAGACAGCATGGTACTGGTACAATGACAGACACATAGATGAATGGAATAGAATCAAGAACCTGGAAATCAGCCCATCTACCTATGGTCAACTGATTTTTGACAAGGAGATGAAATCAGGTAAGTGGGGAAAACGACAAGCCTTTTTAACAAATAGTGTTGGCAAAATTGGAAAACTACCTGCAGAAAACTCAAGCAAGATCCACACCTCACTCTGCCCACAATACCCAATTCAAAGTGGATCATGGACCTAGGACTAAAATCAAGGACTCTAAACTTCAAAGCTTTAAAGAAAAGCTTGGGAGAACAACTCTAGATGTCCTAATCCACAATATCAACAGTCTTCCAAGCATTATGAAAAATCAACAACCAGGAAGAGGATAAAATAGATGGATGGAACCTCTTAAGAATCAAATCCCTTTGCACATCCAAAGAACTTCTCCAACAGGATAAATAGAGAAGCCACAGACTTGGAAAAAGTATTTGGTAATGACATGTCAGATAAGGGACTGATACTAGAATTTATAAAATATTTGAGCACCATAACAAGATAAACAATTCAATTGAAAAATGGGGACAGGATATGAACAGACACTTCACCAAAGAAGACATTCGGATGGAAAGAAAAAAAAACAAAACACATGAAGAAATGTTCAAAATCCCTAGCTCTAAGAGAGATGAAAATCAAAACAACTATGAGATACCATCTCACCCCAGTAAGAATAGCAAAACTTTGCAGGACAATAAACATCAAATGCTGGCGAGGTTTTGGAGAAACTGGAACTCTAATTCACTGTTGGTGGTAGTGTAAAATGGTGCAGCCACTGTGGAAGGCAGTATGGTGCTTTCTCAAGAAGTTGCAAATAGAAATACCATTTGACCCAGCAATTCCACCACTTGGAATATACCCCAAAGAAACCATAACTGCCACCCAAGCTGATATCTGCCCACTCATGTTTATCACGGTTTTGTTCACAATAGCAAAGAGTTGGAAACAACCTAAGTGCCCATCAACAAACGAATGGATAGAGAAGCTGTGGTATATTCACACAATGGAATACTACACTGCATTGAAAAACAAGGAATCCATGCAATATTATTCAAAATGGGTGACCCTGGAGGACATTCTGAGTGAAACAGATCTCAGTCACAAAGAAAGATAAATACTGCATAGTGCCACTGTTGTAGAATGGGACTGACATCAGGGTTGGGGTAAGAATGAGAAAAACCAGATAAATTATGTATACTGCATTGAAACAGATGAGGGAGAGAACAGTTTAAAAGCGATATATGATAGGGTATTATGGTTATCACAAGAGTCCACAATGAAGGTTGTATAGTGGAGTGTACTTGGGGCAGGGGATTGTATACCAATGAAGGAATTTTTCTTTTCGTTTTCAAAGAGAAGAGCGAACTGGCGGGGGTGGGGGCAGGGAGAAAAGTGTAACAATGAATGAATGGAAATCCAAAATCTCTGTACATGATCATTAAAATTAATTTTTAAAAATTTAAAAAACACAAAACTGAAATGAATGACCCTGGAGGACATTGTGCTGAGTGAAATACCTCTGTCACAAAAGGACAAATACTGCATAGTGCCACTGTTGCAAAATGGGACTGACATGGGGTTTGGGGGGAGACTGAGAAAGATGGGATAAATTATGTATACTGCATCGAAACTGATGAAAGAGAGACCTGTTTAAAAAGTATATATGATTAGATATTATTATCATGACATGAGTCCAGAACGAAGGCTGCACAGTGGAGTGGACTTGGGGAGAGGGATTTATATAACAATGAAAGAATTTTTCTTTTCTTTTTTTAATTATTATTAAATCTTATTAGTTTTAGTGAACATTTACAGAGATTCTGGGTTTTCATAGAATTTTTCTTTTCTTTTTAACAGAACAAGTTGTATGAATTTATTAAAGATGCACCACTTTTTATTTAGCTTTCTGACTTTGTGCTTGTGCCTTCAATACTTTCACAATTTTCTGCTCCTCGATAAGGAAAGCATGCTTGATTCTGTCATGGACACACTTAGCACACATGGAACCACCATAAGCTCTGCTGATATACTTCTTTTTTTTTTCTTTTTGACAGCCTCATGAGAACTTTAGATCTCATAGCGTGGACGAGTCTTAGTCAGCCCAGGCACACACCACATGCAGATTTTGGTGCTTTTCCAACCTTCTTGGTATAAAGTTTTGTTAGAGGCTGTGTTGTAGGGCAGCTTACGATGGTAGGTCAGACACTGGACCATTTTGAATGCCTCTACACACGTCTCTGGAAGAGGAAGAAGACTCACGAGAGGGCGAAAGAACTTTTCAAAAAGAACGAACTGGAGGGGAGGGGTGGACAGGGAGAAAAGTGCAACAATGAATGAATGGAAATCCAAAATCTGCAAATTTTCATTCAAATAAATAATAATAATAAAACATAAACAAAAGATCTAAAAATATTTCGAAGGGTAGCTAGGGAAGACAAAGCAAAATATTATAAGGAAATGTGAAAGGAGCTGGAGTTAGAAAACTAAAAAGGCAGAATTTGCTCAGCATTCCTTAAGATGAAGGAATCAGAGAATAATTTCAAGCCACAAGTTGCAATGCTTAAGGATGCTACGGGCATAATACTGAATGATTCAAGAGCATTAAAGGAAGATGGAAGGAGTATACAGAGTCATTGCACCAAAAAGAATTGGCTGACACAGAAGACTGTAAAGGAAAAAATATATGAACAAGAGGCAATGGTAATGAAGGAGGAAGTCTGGGCTGTTCTGAAGGACTTGGCAAAAAATAAAGCCCCAGGAATGGATGGAGTATTAACTGACATATTTCAGCAAACAGATGCTGCCCTGGATGAGCTTAGCAAGTTGTGCCAAGAAATCTGGAGGACAATCAATTGGCCAACTGACTGGAGGAGATCCATATTTATTCCCATTCCAAAAAAGGTGACCTGGCAGAGTGTGTAAATTATGGAACAGTAACACTATTATCACACACTAGCAAAATCCTGCTGAAGGTTATCCAGATTGACTGGCACAGTATATTGACAGAGAACTACCAGAAATACAAGGTGGGTTTAGAAGAGG
>NW_006402430.1:0-1463 GCF_000299155.1 Elephantulus edwardii
GTATCTTCCTGGTAGTGGAATAGCTGGGTCATATGGAACTTCTATGTTCAGCTTTTTGGGGAAATGCCAAACTGTCTTCCAGAGTGTGTAGGCCATTTTACAACCCCAACAACAGTGTGAGAATTCCCACCACTTCATATCCTCTCCAACAGTAATGGCTTGCTGCCCTATGAAACATTGCCATTGCTACTGGGGTGAGATGGTCTCTCATTGGGTTTTTTATTTGCATCTCTTATAGTTAGTGACTTTGAGCATTTCTGCCTGTTTATATTGGCCACTTGAATGTCTTCCTCTGTGAAGTCTTTGCATGTCTCTTGCCTGTTTTATAATTGGGTTGTCAGTCTTTTTCTTCTGGAGGTTCAGGAGTATTCTGTGAACTTTTGCTATGAGAAACCCTTGTCTGAGATGCTATTGTTAAATGTTTGTTCTCAGTTGGTAGGCTTTCTTTACTTCCTGTTGGAAAAAGTTTTTGATGAGCACAGATACTTAATTTTTAGAACGTCTCATTCATCAGTTTTATTCTCTCCAGACTGAGTATTTCTAGCTGTATTTGTCAGTCTCT
The DNA here is from genome assembly GCF_000299155.1 of Elephantulus edwardii. Lineage (NCBI taxonomy): Eukaryota > Metazoa > Chordata > Mammalia > Macroscelidea > Macroscelididae > Elephantulus > Elephantulus edwardii. Next base: position 563 of record NW_006402430.1, read on the forward strand.
TTATACCATAGACTCGGCCTTCTAAGCTTGATCCCAATTTGTATCTTATGAACTTTATGCTTTGGGGCTTTATTCCTAGGTCTCTGATGCACTTTGAGTTGAATTTTGTGTATGACATGAGATGTGGATCATGTTTCAACTTTCTGCAGGTAATAGTCAGCTTTACCAGCACCATTTGTTGAAGAGGTTGCCATTTTCCTATTTGATAAGTTTTATTTCCTTGTCAAGTATCAGTGGACCATAGATAGTTGGGTCTATTCCTGGGTTCTCAATTCTGTTCACTCATCTGTGTGCCTGTCATTGTACCAGTACCATGCTAGTTTTGTTACTATTGCCATGTAATAAGTTTTGAGATCATGGAGTGCTATGCATCCCACTTCATTTTTGTTTTTCAAAAGTGCTTTGCTTATTTGGAGTCATTCCTCTACAAGTAAACTTGAAAATTTTCCTTTTCATCTTCTTGAAAAATGAATGTGATATCTATATTGGAATTACACTGAACAATTAGATTGCTTATGGTAGAACTGTCATTTTCACAATATTGAATCTTCATATTTATGAATAAGGATAATTTTTTTTATTTATTTAGGTCTTGCGGAAATGTTCTGTACTTTTCTTTGGACAGTTCTTTTGTGTCTCTAGTTAGGTTCATTCCAAAGTGTTATCAATTTGTGAGTGGCAAGAAACTGTTGTTGTTGTTATGTGCCGTCGAGTCATTTCCGACTCATAGCGACCCTACGCACAACTGCCCTAAACCCTGCTCTATCATGCGCCAACCGCACTGCCTCTGACACACCCATCCCGATTACCCCAGTCACCGAATCAATCCATCTCATACATGGTCTTCCCCACCTACACTGCCCCTCCACCCTCCCAAGCATGATGTCCCTCTCCAAGGACC
>NW_006402430.1:9300-10057 GCF_000299155.1 Elephantulus edwardii
TGTTGTCCCTCTCCAAGGACTGGTCTCTCCTCGCCAAGTGCCTGAAGTATATGAGACAGGGCTTTCAAAATCCCAGCCTCCAAGGAAAAACTTGGTTTCACCCTTCCAAGACAGACTTTTAAAAGCAATGATATCCCTCTTCCTTTATTAAATCTACCTTAAATTTCTGGAAGCTCTCTGTCCAGGTACTTCTACAATGGATTTTAAATCATCTACAGCAAAATCTAATTTACACAAGATAGCAATAGTTCTGTTTTGGTAATGTCCTCATTCTGTTGGATCTCCGTGAATATGGATTTCTAACTAAGTAACTAGGTGGCCATCTTCGAAATGTCTTCACATAGATAAGTAAGCCAGTGTGGTGTTCAATTACCGAAACATTTTATCTATCTAAATATGTTTTAGAGAAAGTGCAACCAGAATGTTCCTTAGAGGCAAAGTTGGTGAAGCTTTGTTTCATTTACTTTGAGTAGGTCATCAGAAGAGGCTATTTCCTGGAAAGGGACAACATGCCTGGAAATGTGGAGGGACAGTGAAGGAGAGGAAGGCCCTCAGTGAGGTGGATTGATAGAGCGTCTGCGGCGATTGCCTCAAATGTGTTGAAGATGAGAAGGATGACACCTGATAGGACAGAGTTAAGATCCGCGTTCCCAGGGCACGCACTGCCAAGTAACAAGACAACAGTTAGTATTCCTTTAATCCCATTGTTTTCTCTCATTCTGCCTTTACTGCAGATTGGACTTCTTCCTTTAATACC
>NW_006402430.1:10157-13516 GCF_000299155.1 Elephantulus edwardii
AGAGAGGTCCCTAACAGCAGACTTTCCCATCGTGGTATGCTTTTTGATTTCCTGACTGCTGGTGCCAAGAGTGTTGACTGTGGAGCCGAGCAAACTGGCTACCAGCTGCTCTGCTGGAGAAGGCTGGGCAATTTCCTCCTGAATAATTAACTGCCTCTGAAAACCCTCTGGAGAGTCAGGTATGGGTTGGTTCCGACTCTGTGGTACACAACAACAACATTGCAAATGGCATTGTTTTCTCTGTGCTTATTTTTGTTATTGTAGAACAACCAGACTGATTGACTGGTCCATTCGTTCTAATGGGTTTTGTTGTTGAGTCCTTGGAGTGTTTTGTGTACACTATAATATCATCGGTATATAGTGACAGTTTGGTGATCTGGATGCCTTTTATTTCCTTTTCTTGTTGTATTGCCCTAGCAATTACTTCCAATACAATATTGAATAGAAGTGGCAATAGTGGGTATCCTTGTGTGGTCCCTGTTCACAAGGAAAATGCTTTTAGTCTTTCTCCATTGAGGATGATATTTGCTCTTGGTTTTGCAAATATGTTTCCCTATGTTGAGGAAATTCCCTCTTATTCCAGTTTTACTGAGTGTCTATCAGGAGTGGGTACTGAATTTTGTCAAATGCTTTTTCTGCATCAATTGCTAAGATCATATGATTCTTTTTATTTTCTTTGTTAACATGATGAATTACGTGGATTATTTTTCTTATATTGAACCATCTTTGCATACTTGTTATGAAATCAGACTTGAAATAATTTTTTATGTCTTTTGAATTCTATTGACCAGGAGTTTGCTAATGATTTTGCATCTATGTTCATTAGATACATTGTTTTGCAGTTTTCTTCTCTTGGTACTATCTTTGCCTAGTTTCAGTATTAAGCTTATGCTTTCTTCATAGAATGTCTCTATGAGTGTTCTTTATTTTACTATTTTTTGAAATAATTTAAGTAGAATTGTTGATAGTTATTCTGTCAATGTTTGGTAGAATTCAGCTGTGAAGCCATCTGGTCCAGGACTTTCTTTGTGAGGGAGACTTTTTATGACCTGCCCAATTTCTTCTTTTGTGATGAGTCTATTCAAGTATTCTACATCTGACCATGTCAATCTGGGTAGGGCATGAGTTTCAAGGAATGTGTTCATTTCTTATAATTTTTAATATTTATCAAAGTAAAACTTTTCATAATATCCTGATATTAAAGATTTCATTTGCTCTGGTTCTGCTGTGATCTCACTTGTATCATTAATTAATTGAATTATTAGTGTCTTATCTTCTTTTCCTTTTGCTATGTTTGCCAGTGATTTGTCAGTTTTGTTGAACCTTTTGAAAAAATTACTCCTGGTTTATTGATGGTTTCAACTGTCTTTCTGTTTTTTTATCTCATTGATTTCAGCTCTTGTTCTTATAATTTTCTTTCTTCTAGAGGAAGAAAGGGTTAGATTGTGTTAAAGAAGATGTTAAGTTAGATCATTAATTATGCTTCTTTTTCATTTTTTTATGTTTTTGTCTGTTGCTATGCACTGATCCCTGAGTCCTGCCTTAGCTGTATCCCAGAGGTCTGGACATGTTTTATTTCATTATACTTTTTTTTTTTTTTTTTTAGGAAATTTCTATCTCATTCTTTATTTCTTCGATAACCCAATCTTGTTCTAGCATGGTATTATTTAACTTCCGCACTGGTGGTTTTATAAGGTTTATCCTCTTGTGGTTAATTTCTAGTTCTATTACATTGTGGTTTGAGAAGATACTTTGTATAATTTCAATGTGGGTGGTTTTTTAATTTGTTTGTTTTGGGGTTTTTTTGTTTTAATTTTTTGAGACTTGCTTTGTGCCCTAACATGTGAATAATTCTGGAAAATGTGCCATGTGCACATGAAATGAAAGTGAATTGGGTTTTAATTGGGTGCAGTACACAGAATAGACTTATAAAGTTGAGTTGGCTGAATATATAATTTAGATCATTTGCACTTTAAAAAAAATTTCTTTTGTGATGGCCTATCCTTTGGTAAAAGTTGTGTGTTATGGTCTCTTACCACTGTTGTGGTGCTGTCTAATTATTTCTTCAATTCTGTTAACCATTACTATATGTATTTTGCAGGTCTAACATTTGGTGCATAGATGTTGACCAATGTTATTTCTTCTTGATCTACTATGTTTTTAATCATTATAGAGTACCCTTCCTTATCTTTTATGGTAGTTTTCATTCTGACATCTATTTTATCAGAGATTAATATTACCACTCCTGATTTTTTGTGGAAGTCATTTGCTTGGTTTGTTTTTGTTTTTGTTTTTTCCCCTAGCCTTTGATTTTGAGTCTATCTTAAATGTATCTATTGTAGATAATATACGGGTAGACTTTGAATTTTTTTTATCATTCTGCCACTCTTTTTCTCTTGATTGCTGCATTTAATCCATTCATATTAAGTGTGATTACTGTCAGGCCAGGTTTTGCCATTGCCATTTTGCTGTTTCTTGTTGTTGTTGCTTGTTACTATGATCTATCCACTTTCTTCTGTGTCTCTTTGTGAAGGACTTCCCTTAATAGTTCTTGTACATTTGGTCTTGTTTTCAAAAATTCCATTAGTTTTTTTCTTTTCTGCAAATGATGTGACTTGTCCTTCCTATTTGATGGGGAGCTTTGCTTGGTACTGGACCCTCAGGTTACAATTTTCATATAACTTTCTGTATATGTCATCTCACTGTCTTCTTGCTCATATGGTTTATCTTGAGAAATCAGAACGTAATCCAATTGCTTTTTCTTTGTAGGTGACTCTGTTTTCCTTGCGCTGCTTTCAGTATTCTATCCTTATCTTTTTTTTTAGAATTTGACTATGATATATCATGATGTTTTTGTTTTTTGTATGTAGTCTATTTGGTGTTCTCTGAGCTTCCTAAATGTGGATTTCTTCTTTCTTCTTAATACCAGAGAAGTTATTTCTAGTATATCCTCCATAAGTTTTTTTCAGTGATTTCTCTATCCCTCGCATATTCTGGAATTCCAATTATATGTATGCTATTTCTTTCGATATCATCCCACATGATTCTAATATTTTCTTCATTTTCCTTTTGCCTCATCTCTGATTATTCTTCTAGTAGGTTTCAGTTGAGGTCCTTGTCTTCCAGTTCACTGACACTCTTGTCCATCTCTTCTGTTCTACAATTTTTGTCCTTCATGCATATTGGACACTTCTACCATTTTGGTCTTAATGTTCTGGGTTGTATTTTCATGCATTTCTGTTGTTTCCAGCATTGTGTTGGCTGCACCCTCTCTATCTTATGATTTCTTTTTTAAGTTCTTATACCTCTTTATCTGTAGTTTCAATTCTTTCTTCCATGTTTTGCATTTTCTTTTATAG
>NW_006402430.1:23624-24133 GCF_000299155.1 Elephantulus edwardii
TATGCAAATGATATACATATATAAAACAAGCTTGTATGTTTATACTATACATAGATACATAAACTATATTTCTATCTATAGTATCAGAACACTTCCATGTGTTTTAAGTGTCACTGTTCCCTTATACTGTGTTCTTGCTTCATGGCCAGTATAAAAGCCAGGAGCTATGAATATAAATAGGCTCATACCAACAAAGTTTCCTGTTAATTATAGGTACATCAGTTACAGACGGCTGTCTTACTAGGTTATTTCAAGTATTTAATACACAACTAATGTCAATATTTTCAAGCACTTCCAAGAATGCAGAGCTCCGTGTGGCTTGGCTGGCAAGGAGCTGCTCTCCCAATGCAAAGGTGAGTAGTACTAGTCTACTAACCCCCAAGAGAGAAAGACGAACAACCCCTCCAGTGCCATGCACAGCCTCCGAAAACCACTGACGGTCAGGTAGGAGTCAATTCCAACCGGTGGTCAATGACTTTGAGTTATTGCTTTCCTCCAAACGTTAGAAG
>NW_006402431.1:0-1234 GCF_000299155.1 Elephantulus edwardii
GTGATTTTTTTCATAATTAGATATTTTTGTAAAATGACCCAAGCCAGATACCAAACTTTTCCTTCTCTACATAGTTTGCCAACTATTGTTCCTAATTTAATAATATTATTTGTCTTCTAATTTTAGTAACCTAGTCACCCTTTGTATTAGCAATGATTGTTATTGATGCATCTTGGGTGACTGGAAATATTAATGAAGGGAGAAAAGTCTTCTCACATATTTTTTTTCTTCTCATCAAGGAGAATTTATTTTATAAGTGTACTTTCACTGGTATAAATGTCTGTTTGAAGGAGGCACCGATTTATTTTCTGAAATTTCATGGTATATTGTCATCCTACGGGAGGAGGAAAGAGCCAACAATCACATATTTTAGGCATGAATTGATTTTTTTTAATACTCTTATATTCACTTGAGAAAAGCAGGCCAAAGGCACAAGATTATTATATTGACTATGAATAAAGGTAATTCTATCCAATTCCCACTGTGATTTCCTTCATACCCTTTTGAAGATTGATACAATTTAAGGTTTTGCTTTTTTTCCTGTTTGTTTGTTTGTTTTCTTTTCCACTTGTGCTGCAGCATATTCTTCTAAGGGTAGTTACCAGCTTCCTGTTCACCATCTCTAGAGAGACAAGAGTGAAAGCTAATGACTGTAACCTGAAGAAAAGGTTCTTTTCTATAAAAATAAGAGAAAATATATGTAAGTGAAAATCTGATTATCTACTGTAACAGGTTATTGAATAAATGTGGAGGATGTTTATCCCTAGACAATTCAGGTATTTTAAAGGGGTGTTTTTTTAAAATTAGATGAAATAATACATTACTGTCTCTTAAGACTTTAGAATTTTGCAGCCTACATAAACCAAATTATCTTAATCTATACAAAAAGAGTGTGAGGTTTGTAAACATAAAATTTAGAACAAGACTTCTTGGGTTCAAAGCTTGTTTCTTTCTCAATAGCTCTGCAATGTTGGTGATTTATTTATTATATGTTGTTGTTGTTATGTGCCGTCGAGTCGCTTGCGACCCATAGCGACCCTATGTACAACAGCCCTAAACTCTGCTCTGTCTTGTGCCAATCGTGCTGTCTCCGACTCTCCCATCCTGATTATCCCAGTCACTGAATCAATCCACCTCATAGAGGGCCTTCCCCTCCTATGCTGTCCCTCCACCCTCCCAAGCATGATGTCTCTCTCCAAGGACCGGTCTCTGCTCACAACATGTCCAAAGTATG
>NW_006402431.1:2247-3554 GCF_000299155.1 Elephantulus edwardii
AAATCAGTGAGATTTTTCTATAGTTTCCACACTCTGTTGGGTCACCTTTCTTTGGGAAAGAAACAAATATAGATCTCTTCCAGTCAGTTGGCCAAATGGTTGTTCTCCAGTTTGCTCCAACTGTGAACACTGTGTAATTATAGTATATTTCTTCAGAAGTTTTTAAAGTTAGTAAATTTGTAGACGATATATAGTAGTAATAGAAACATATTATTATTTTTATAATATAGTGAAAATGTAAGTCTGATATTTTCTTCAGTTACTAGAATATAAGTTGTGATTTTAAGGAATACAACTTAAAAATGAATTGTGTATGTAGGACTAATGTTGTTGTTGTTAAGTGCCATCAAGTCATAGATGACTAATAGTGACAATATGAATGAAAGATCTGAAAACTTGTATAATTTTCATCATATCTCCATTTTCATAGAGTTTCTGGAGGTGAGCTCTTTCGGAGGTATCACGTTTCTGAAATATCTTATTTGACAAGGTTTTATGTTGTTTTATGGCAATATGTGTGAGCTTTAAAAGTCATTGTATTGTTCACTGTTCATTATGTTCGGTGCAGTCTAGGAAAAAATCTGGTGATAACTTGTGTTTTCCTCTTACTATCTTCTGGTCTTATTTATTTCAGTGAAAAATACCCTAAATATGGCTCGGATGGATTATTGGTAAAGAGGTGTACTGTAATCACAAAGGTACTTGGTTCAAACCCACCAGTTGCTCTGTGGGAGAAGGATTCGAAATTTCTTCCTGGCTCATTTACTGACTCTAAAAGCCCACTGGAGGGTCAGCTATGAGTTGATTTGACAGCATACAACAACCAAAATTCAAAGGTTTATGTAGGTGGGAGGGGAAAATACAGTAATCATTCACTGATTTGTCAATCAGTACTTACTCAAAGCTAACCCTTCAATAGCTTTTCAGAAGCTGTCAGACAAAGAGGTGAGGACATTGCCACTCAGAAGTAGGGGAAATGGTGCAATGTAAAAATACTGGCAAGCACAGGGAGACTTAAACATTTTACATGAAAATACTTCCAAGTATATTACTTACTATGTTAAATGTAACTAAAATGGAAAATAGAGTTAAAATATGTGCACTAATGAACACTAACGAGCGAAGACCAGATAAGTTCTAGGAGGATATTAAATGTATCATCCAGAAAGAGTGCAGGCAGTCATTACAAAGACAGAAGAGGAAGAAAAGACCAAAATGGATGTCAGAAAAAACTCTGAAGATTGCACTGGAACGTAGAGAAGCCAAAGCACAAGGAAGAATCCAAGACACTAAAGAACTGAACAGAA
>NW_006402431.1:3844-5273 GCF_000299155.1 Elephantulus edwardii
ATTTAATGAAATAGCATTTGAGCCAGAGCCTATGGTGATGAAGGCAGAAGTTCAAGCTGCTTTGAAGGAAATAGTAAAAAATAAGGCCCCCGGAACAGATGGTATACCAATTGACATATTTCAGCTAACAGATTGACTTCCTAACTACCTAAGATTAACCCTTACACCAAACTTTTTTTCCATTTAAGTAAATACTCTGGTAAGAAGTTGCACTGCCATCCAAAGACATGTGGTTCAAATTCACAAGCTTCTCAGTGTAATAAAAATATACAAGCTCTTCCTTTGTGATTTACGATTTCTGAAAACCTGCTGGAAGGTCAGTTTTGCCTTGGTTTCTGTTTAACTGCATGAACAACAATAGATATTTTCATATCTTTAAATCTCTAACAACTACTTATTTATTAATAAATATGGTATGAAATCTTTAAATTATAGGCTATTGTTTGTCATAAAGCCAAAACCCACACATCTCTCACCCGCCAGCAGATTTTCAGAGACAGTTAATCATATAGGAGGAGATTTCCCGTCCTATGCCTCCAGATAACTGGTGGTCTTGAACTGCATGCCTTTAGGATTGCAGGACAACTTCTTGCCACTAGGCGCCTGGAGCAACAGATTTTCATGATTTGATACAACTCATTTTAAAATATTATCTATTGTGACCTTTCTTAATTATATCTGTACTTGTTAATGCACACAGAGTTCTTCCATGTTAATTTAAACATAGTAATGTATCATATAAAGATATTACATTTATTATACCACTATGCATTATGGTTTGCAAATACAGTGCTCCTGAAGAGACTTTGGTTAAATTTCCTAACACTTACTTCGAGAATATTTTCAAGATAAAAACCTTCTCTTAGATAAAGACATCATGCTGGCAAAGGTGGAGAATCAGAAACTGAGGGAAATATTATTAATGAAATATATTGACTCAATGAGTGCCACAACCAACTAGAGGAAGACAAAAACATAATTTTGGTAGAAGATAGCTCAATGTTCAGATCTGTTCTTTTAAAGTTGTTAGGCTACCTAGTTGACTTGATGGTACCTAACAGCAACAACCACAAGGAATATCAATTTGAAATTGCCACAATTTAATTTACTTCTAAATAACTTTCCACTACCTGTGTATGCAGATATGTCAACGAAACATGCATCTACCCAAATATATAAGAACATCATATGTGTGTGTGTTTGTGTGTGTGTTGTTGTTGTTGTTGGTATGTGCCATCCAGTCCCTTGCAATTTATAGCAAGCCTATATAAAACAACCTTAACCCCTGCTCTATCCCTTGCCAATCTTACTGTCTGTGACACATCTATCCCCATAATCCCAAGTGACTGAATCAATCCATTTCATTGAGGATCTTCCTCTCCTGCGCTGTCTCTCCACCCTCCCAAGCATGACATCCTCTCCAAGGACT
>NW_006402432.1:0-1493 GCF_000299155.1 Elephantulus edwardii
AAAAAGAAAGCCACACGCACCCAGAGCCTTCCTTCCATACCTGCCTCTCCTCCAATATAGGTGTATTCTATTAAATTTATAACTAATATATTAGTTGCTAAATTGTGGCTTTATAAGTATTAGATAACTAAAAAATATTTATTTAGTTACAGTTAGTACTATTTCTATAGAATATTTCCCTGTTGAATGAGATTTCTTCATCTGAAATGTTTCTAAAGCCATCGCTAAAATTAGTCTCTGCAAGGTCATTCTTTTTTTTTTTAACCTTTTTAAAAAATTTATTTATTAATTTTAATCAAAGTTTACAGAGGTCTAGGCTCATTCTTAGCCATTAGTTCATTCAAATCACTGATGGACTGCTTCTTCCTCTTTTCTAAGACTGTCATCTGAGCTGCCAATGTGGATTTGTCAGACCCTGCAACCACACGAGTCAGGAGAACCCTCCAGTCTTGTAGCCAGATGCACAGGTTTTGGATTTGCCAGAGTCCACAGCAATGTGAGTAAATTTTTCCAATGATTCCCAAGTTCTATTGAGTTTAACAATGATGCCAGGTTGTCGACTCAAGTTTTTCAAGAACTGGACAGGATAGTGAGCCAGATATCTAAACCAGAGCAAGAGAGAAAACTTTGCCAACATTCTTATATATTGGACATAGGGCCATTATGTCAAGGAAACAAAGGATGGTGACCCTCCAGTAAGGTGGTGACTCATCCTGTCTCATTAATATAATGGATAAATTATTCTTAAATGAGATAATGATCATAGGTATGTTGTTGTTGTTGTTGTTATTATGTGCCATCAAGTCACCTGTGATTCATAGCAACCTTGTGTACAATAGCTCTGAAGCCTGCCCTATCCTGAGCCAATCTCATTGTCTCCAATAGACCCAAACCCATTTTTCCGGTCAGAGTCAATCAATCTCTTCCCAGATCTTCCTATCCTGTGCTGTCCCTCCACTCTTCTAAGCATGCTGTCCTTCTTCAAGGATTAGTCCCTCCTGGCTATGTGTCCAAAGTATATGAGAGGGAGATTCATAATCCTTGCCTCCAGGGAGTAGAGACTGGTATCACCCTGTTCAGGACAGATCTGTTTGTTCTCCTGGCAGTTCACATTCAACACTTCTCCAGAACCACAACTCAAAGGCAATGATCCTTCTTCTATCACCCTTAGTTATTGTCCAGCTCTCTGATGTATAGTAAGGCATTGCAAAGACCATTTCCTGGATTAGGTACACCTTAGTCTCCATACTGACATAATTTCTCTTTAGTACTCTAGAGAGGTCTCTGATAGCAGACTTTCTCAGTGTAATTCATCTTTTGATTTCTTGACTGCTGGTGCCAAGAGTACAGGTACAGAGGTTACGGTTTACAATATATCATAAAATGGAGAGTTATGGCTAGAAGAGCTGAATTAAGTAATTTATTGCACTGTACCCTCACTCTTAGATCCACCAATGTCTTTGTTTGAACCAATTATGTCTGGCCTTTCACTA
>NW_006402432.1:3098-5533 GCF_000299155.1 Elephantulus edwardii
CTAAGAATGCCACTTGGCCCAGTGGTGAGAATCTTTGTTTTCCTGACGTTGAGCCCCAATCCGTATTGGAGGCTGCAGTCCTTGACCTTCTGCAGCAAGCACAGGTTAGATTGTCAATACACATTTTATAGTCCATGCACCTGAGATACCTTATGGAAATGAAGTCCTTGTGACGTTTGTCATTCCACTGCCAGACCTGAGTTGCTTAAACGTCATGATTACGATGTCTTTCACCTTCTGACTACTCACTTACCCATGCACTCACTCAAAATGTGAAGGTATCTACTCATTGCAAGGCAGTAGAGATACACTACACATAAAACATTGGGGATTCCAGATCTGCTTACAGCAACAGTAATTACAGAGTGTCACTCTTTTGTTGATAAAGATTACTAGAACACAGATAGAACATATCCTGTCAGGATCTTAGGATATCTTTGAGAAGCGGTTGCTCTATCTCCAATTGGGAGCTCTGGTGGCCTACTTCATCAGGGTAGTAATGCTAACTCAACAGCTGGACCTCTCTGTTGGTTTTAATTCACCAGCAGCTCAGAGGGAGAAAGATGGATGGCATTTACAAACATTCAAAGCCTTTGAAAACCCAATGTAAGATTAGCTATGTGTCAGTTTCAACTTGAAAGCAATGAGTTGTTTTTGGTTTTGAGGTTTTGTTTTTTTAACATAAAATTTTTTATTTAAATTTGAATTATCTAGTGGACTCTTCATTCTTATAGGCAAAGAATATGTTGGTTTTTAATTTCTATTTTTGTCATTTATGTACATTGTTCTTCATGTATGTACACTATGGTCTACCTAGTCTTTCATTTCATTATATTTCATTCATTTATACTGTGGGATTTCCCCTTTACAATCACCCCACCAGCAACTACTTTCATGAAAGAGTGTAAACAAGCTACTTCATGCCTTACGCCCATTATCATCTTTCAGGTTGTTATGTGTTGTTGAGTTTCTTACAACTCATAACGACCCTGTGTACAATAGCTCTGAACCCTGCTCTATCTTGCACCACACTCACTGTCTCTGACACTCAACCACACTGCCTCATTACCCCAGTCACTGAGTCAATCTATCTCACCTAGGTTCTTCCTGTCTTGTGCTGTCCCTCAACCCTTCAACGCATGATGTCCCTCTTCAAGGATTGGTCTCTTTTTGCAACATGCCTGAAGTATGTCAGATGGAGCTTTAAAATCCTTGTCTCCAAGGAGCAGCCTGGTTTCGCCTTCTCTAATTGCTGACTTGCCCACTCCTATCCTACCAGTACTCTGAGGAACAAGTACATCTATTTTGTTGAAGGATCCTCTGTTCAACTTGGAAACTTTAAGCATCTGCATCCATAAGAAAGTCCAGTCCAGAGCAAGCCATCAGGTCACAGCAATCGACCTTAGCTCCCAGCATGGATTATGTTCACTTCATCTGGTTGAGTTCTGGTCAACTCATCCCCAGCCATCTGTGCCTAAGCTCAAAAGGCAGCAGCTGCAAACTCAGGAGTCTAAACTTCTCCCTGTGTTACATACCTGTTGGTCTCCTCACTCAGCCCTAGTTCCCACATGGGCCTAAGTCAACTCAACAAACCAGAGTCCTCATGACTCCCTGCTTCTAAATCCAAAAAAGCCTTGCTTGCTCATCCACACATTTGTGCATGCTAGGTGGGCAACACTGAGGGAACACATCCAAGCTTAGCTGTTTCCCCATTGTTTTATTTCTCACTTCCACTCCTGTGAATCCAGGTGATCTCTATGAGTGAGCATAGTCCATCTCAAGTCTTTGAAGTGGCCTATATGGACACCAACTTTACCCTGCCTAAGAAGCCAAACAGCTTTTTCCAATTATAAAAAGACAGCCCCTTCCTTCCTTTTCCCTTTTCTCCTTGCCCTTCCCCACTTTTCTTTTGGTTTTAAATGCTTGCCCTTCTTTAGGATGTGAATCTCTTCATTCGAAAGTCCAATGTTTGTACACAACTCCATTCAAATGCAAATCTCCTCAGACTACTGGGGGGCGTGTCTAAATCTTAACCCTCAACCAGACCTCAACCCCCAGTACCAGATTCTACATTAACAAGCTTGTCTCCAGGGCAGGTCTTCCATGTTAGTGTTCCAAATTAAAAATTGGCTGAAGCGAGAATCTGATGCTTCTTAATCTACACTATTCAGTGTTCACTAGTGATACTTTTTCCCCCCATCCACTTCCACTTTTTGAAAAAATTGACTTGCATAAAACTAGCTTTACTCACTGCACTTTATCTGTGCACATGACGCCTCCACAATCCTTCATACATACTATACTACATACAATTAACTATCACTTATCCATGCCAATTATGTCTCCCAAAGACTCCAGTGAACCTCTCCTCTGCCACTCCTTCCCACCAACCTCCACTATCCTAGTGATCATCTTTCCTCCCCCCTGGCCCTCCT
>NW_006402433.1:0-5390 GCF_000299155.1 Elephantulus edwardii
CTCTGGTTGTTGGTGCATATATCTGAATGATAGTGGTATTTACTGGACTTCCTTGTAAGCGTATGGATATAATCCTGTCACTCACGATGTTGTACTTCGAGATGGATCTAGAAATTACTTTTTTTACTATAAAGGCAACCCCATTTTTCCTTGTCTTTTCATCTGCAGAGTAATATTTCATATGGTCATCAGACTCAAAATACCCCAACCCAAGTTGCTCCTTTGAGGCAATGATGGTGAAGCTCTGACTGACATACTCTAGGCATGTTTCAAGAAGGGACGAGTCCCTGGAGAAGGACATCATGAATGAAATTACGGAGGGACAGCACAAGAGAGGAAGATCCTGGAGGAGATGGATTCACATAGTAACTGGGGAAATGAGGGTAGGTATATCAGAGACTGTAAGATTAGCTCAGGATAGGTCAGGATTCAGATCTCTTGTGCATAGGGTCACCATGAGTCACAGGTGACTCGACAGCATATAATAACAATGTGGTAATTCTGTGCTTAATGTTTGGAAAAAAATGCCTATAGTAACTGCACCATTTTACATGCCCAGTGACAATGCAGGAGGATATTCACATCTTTGTCCTTAGAGGCAAAGATTCTCAGGCTTTGTCTGACATACTTTGGACATGTTGTAAAGAGGGAACCAGTCCTTGAAGAGGGACATCATGCTTTGGGAGGGTGGAAGGACAGCACAAGAGAGGAAGATCCTTCATGAGATGGATTGATTCAGTGATTGGGGTAATGAGAGTAGGTGTGTCAGAGATAATAAGATTGGCACAAATTAGAGCAGGGTTTAGGGCTGTTGTACATAGGGTCACTATGAGTTGCAGGTAACTCAATGGCACATAACAACATCAACACTGTATATGTTGGGGTTTGTTTTTGTTTTTGGTTTTGGTTGGTTTGTTGTTGGTTTTTTTTTTTGGTTTGTGGAAACTTTTAAATGCAGATTTTTAGATACAGTGGTTAACCTGCTACCCACAATTGCCGACTAGATACTAGAGTCTCATGCTGGGAATCCCCCTCCATTATAAACAGGGTGATGAAATGCCGAGGGCCCTCTGGTCACAAGGCCCTAGTCTCAGGCAAGCTGAGAACCATGGTACATGAGGGACATCTTGTTCACAGTAATCGCTACAGTGTGCTAGAAACATTACTTTAGGACACTTTTAACTATAAAATACATTGATTTCCTTATGCATTAGCCATGTACAGTTGACAATTGCTACAAAACAGGACATTCTGGACGCAAGTGGCCACCAGGTGTGGACTGCACGGGCTCCATGAGCCAACAAGGCACTCAAGGTGCACAGCCGTCTTCAGCTGGGTGGGACCTTCAGGAGTGACCTCCAATGCCACCAAGCTCTATGGGGGCTGACAGAGCCATGCTGACTTCCCAGAATGGACAGCTCTATGCCTGAGTGTCATCCCAGGTAGCAGGCTAGACCAAGCCAGCACAGGAGCCACTGACTGTCCTCCCTGGGTTTTTTTTTAACAACCATTGTAGGGGGTGCATTAGTTTTGATTTGCAGTCCCTTAATTAATGCCTTTGTGTTATGGTATTGAAGAAAAATACTGAATATCCAATGGCCTGCCAAAAGAAAGAAAAAAGTATGTCTTGGAATAGTTATAGTTGGAGTGCTGGTTGGAGGCAAGGATGGCAAAGCTTTGTCTCTCAGACTTTAGACATGTTGCTAGGAGAGGATATTCTTGAAAGGGTGGAGGGTCAGTAAAAGGTAGGAAGACCTCCACCTAGATAGATTGGCACAGTGTTATAGCAATAGGCTTAAGTGTATCAGAGAGGATGAGGATGGCACAGGATAGGACAGGAGTCAGATCTGTTCTTCATGGGGTCACTATGAATCATATTTAGCTTGATGACACCTTACAACACCGACTAATGGTGTTGAGACCTTTGATGTGTTGATCATTTGTATATCTTCTTTGGCACAATATCCAAGTATTTTGCTCATTTGTTGGTTAGGATTTTTGTCATGGTTTGTGTTTTTTTTTTCCCTTGTTGTTATTATTCAGTTATAATTATTGTAAAAAGAGCAAGGGCAGCATGAAGATAGCTCAGTCAGACCTCCACCAACTCCACAAGGCACTGTTGCCTCCATCATCAGCATCTACAACAAAAAACTAATTCCCATGAGGTCAGACATATATGTTCTCCACATTCCCCACCTACTAATTCCAACACCAATCCTATTGCTCTACTGGGTTGGAAATCAGTTGCAATAGCTACACAGATCTTACAGAACCATCATAATTATAGACTTTATTAAGGAAGTGAACAGGATACAATTCAGATCAGCAGCAAGATATAATTTCTCAGTCAGAACAACTTCTGAAGTATGCTCACAGGCTCTTCAATCTTCTGGATTTAGACCAGTGTAATAAAGTTCTCTTAGTATGGTGTCTTGTTCCCAGGCTTCGAGCAAGCTTGGGTGAGGACCCCTGGCTCTGGCTCCATGAAGCAGCAGTCCCAGATCAGCTCTATCTTATGTCTCAGCTCTGGTTCTCAGCTAGAGTTGCTTCTGCTATGCCCCCACCCTTTTCGCCATAGGCCCCAGTCTGAGGAGTGTGGGAATCTGGCCTTAAGACAAACACACTGCATTCTCTGCTGCTTCTTTCTTTCTGGTAGTGAGGTTCCTAAAATTCTGCTACTGAACCTGCTCAGTTTAAATCTGATGGAATAGTGAAACTAGCCAGTCCATCCATGGATAGACGAATACATCCTATTTGCACGTTTCCGCCTAGCCCATGTGGCAAAGTCAAGGGCAATGGCCTAGGAAAGCTATTTTGAACAAGACTCACTACAGAACAATTATTTATATGTTCTGATTTGGAACATGAAATCTTCAACAGATATATGATTTACATATATATTTTCTACCATTTTATATACTGTCTTTTTATTTTCTTTACAAAGACCTTAGATGCAAAAACTTTTTAGAAATAAGCTCCAGTTTCCTTTTTTGCTTGTGTTCTGGTGTCATGCAAAATCAATCTAAGCATCCATTGTCAAGCACAAGATCCTCAAGAATTGCTCCTGTGTTTTTTTTCCTAAGGGGTTTGTGGCTTTAGTTCCAACATTTAAGTCCTTGATCCATTTTGAATTAATTTTCAAATGTGCGAGGTTGGAGTACAATTTTATTCTTCTATATATAGAAATTAGAAATGTAGTTGTCTCAGTATAACTTGTTGAAGAAACTTCCCCCCCCCCCCGTCAATTGAATGGACTTAGCACTTTTGTAAAAAACCAGTTAGGCATAGATATATATTTATTTCTGAACTCAATTCTATCTCCCTGGTTTATATGCCTATCCTTATTATTAACAGACTAATTTGAATACTATAGTTGAGTAGTAAATTTTGAAATCAGGATGTGAGAGTTTTATTTTTTAAAATTGTTTTGACTATTTATGGGGCCTTTGAAATTAAGTGTGAATAAAAGGATCAAAGTTTCCATGAAATAGTATATAAACATGTCCTCTGTTTAGTTCTACACTGTTTGAAATTGACAGTAAGAATTGGAGTATGAGTCTGATTGGTAATGTCTTGTAAGAGAGCTTGAAATTCAAAGCCTGATTTCTTTTACCCATTTGATCTAAAATGCATATTTTTACTCTATAAATGCTTATCTTAATATAAAAGGAGTACAAATGTCTCTTAATTATTTTTCCTTCCTAGTAATTAATCTTGGTGATTCAGAAGATTGTTAATGATTTAGGTGATAACTGCCTTTTCTTAGATTCTGAACCTGCAGTAAATGTCTTTGGAATGTCTCAGCTTTGTTTCTTTACATTACCAGTTATAAAGGACAGTTTTTAGCACCAAGTGGCATAATTCAATTTTATGTAATTATTTACATTTTTGAGAAAAAGAAAAAGGCATTGTTTTTTTGCATATTTCTCTCTTTTAATCTATTTTGTTTTTTAAGTGAAGAAACTATCATGTGATAATGAGCAGGAACACTAAATTTTTCTATTGTTAACTCATCAGGTAAGATAAGTTCAAACAAACACATTTTTCAGCTAACATTGCTTTCAGCTCGGCCATTATCACTTCTAGCTGTATGATTCTCAAATCATGACCTTCATTTCATCCTCTGGTATTTTATCTTTTATTGTGCACTGAACTTTATGGGGTTTTTTACATTGAATTGAATCTACAAAATGAAAATTATTTTCTTAAAAGTGGTTAACCTTATGCTTTCCTTTTTTTCTCAGTGCCTTTATTTCCTGCTACAACGGCTCTCCTTCTGGAATCCTTTTAGGCTCTTCTTTTTCCTTCATTTCATTAATCTTTTCCTCTATGTTTTGGTTGCCATTAGCTCACTTATTCACTGCCATCAAGACAAAACCAACTTCTTGGAGTTTTAAAGGAATGACATTTAATTTCAAAATAACTAGTAATGGAGAGCCATTCGTTCAGTAAACATTTATCCAGGACTTAACATGTAACAGACAGCATGAACTAAGATACAGCCACTTTCTAAGAGGTATGAAAGGTTTGAATAATAAGGAAAATTATTTTTATTACTTAATAGAATACCTTAATATGAATAACAATTCTGCCTATGTATATTTATCATGGTCATATATGCACAATTGAAGTCAGTAGCAAAAACCAAAAAACAAAACAAAAAACAAAAAACCCCCCCAACAAACAAAAACCAAACCAAAACACAAAACAACAAAAACCAAAACTGATGATGCAGTGTTTTATGAAAGACTAAATACTCAATAGCTACCAGGAAACATAAAAATAATTGGAAAAGTAACTTAATTGACATAGAAGTAAATGGTGAGTAAAGTAGTACATAGTAGTTTAAGTGCATGAATGGAAAAAGAATAGAGGGTCTAGAATGATTTTTAAAATGTATGTGAGAGTTGAGTAATAAGATAAAGGCAGTATTTTGAATCAATAAAAAATAATTATTTAAGTGTGTTGAGACAACTGGTACCTGTTGTTGTTATATGCCATCCAGTCGCTTGTGGCTCATAGCGACCCTGTTTGTAATAGCCCTGAAACCTGCTCTATCCAATGCTAACCTTATTGTCTCTGACACCTACCTTGATTACCCCAGTTACTGAATCAATACTTCTCATCAAGGATCTTCCTCTCTTGTGCTATCCCTCCACCCTCCCAAGCATGACGTCCCTCTCCACGGACCAGTCTCTTCTTACAACATGTCCAAAATACACTTGTAAAACCATCTGGTCCAGGGCTTTTCTTGGTTGGCAGTTGTTTTATTGCCTTTTCAATTTCTTCTTTTGTAATGGGTCTGTTCAGATGTTCAGTTTCAGTTTGTGTCAGTTTAGGTAGGTTGTGTTTTTCTAAGTATTTGTCCATTTCCTCTAGATTTTCATATT
>NW_006402434.1:0-578 GCF_000299155.1 Elephantulus edwardii
TGTAGAGAGCATTAATGCCAACTGAACTAACTCAGTCTCATAAGTACAAATACTTCATAAGATCATTATTGTAAAAATAGAACTATATCTTTAGTAAGATGTATATAAATATCTTTGGTAAGATGTGTATAAAAGTCCAAAGGGAGAAGGGAAAGAAGAGGGGCAGGGGAGCAGCAGGTGAGGAAAGAGGAGGAAATCCCTGGGATAACAGAGTTTGGTGGGTGAATTGAGGGTGATCGTGAAGGAATTAGGAAAGATACAGTAGGGATCTGAAAAGATCTGATATCAAAAGGCATAGGCCAATAGTGATTAATTTTATAAAATACAGTGTGAATGTAAATGTGTAAAATGCCAGGCACATGAATAACATACAACATATATGACATTTGCATGCAAACCTATATAAAATGTAAATAAAATGAGGGAAAATAATTTGTTTAAAAAAACCCATAGGTCCTTGATATAATTAATTATATTAAAAGCCTATAAAATACTGAGAAAAGGAAGAAGACACAAATCATTAAAATCATAAAGAAGATATATGCTCTCATTAGAAACTCGTTGTTGTTGTTGTTGTT
>NW_006402434.1:3183-5841 GCF_000299155.1 Elephantulus edwardii
GTGGGGGACGGTGGAAGCAGAAGGATGAGGATGGGCAGGGAGAGGAGGTTAATCATAGGGTCATCCAATTTGATGGGTCGGGGAGACTGAAGAAAATGGGAACGATCCAGTGTGAAAAACAATGTATTCCAACTTTGTCAATAAAACAGTATGAAAAATGTATAAATAATTTTTTAAAAAGAAGATGGAAGCAGAACAGAGTCACTATACCAAAAAAGAATTGGCTGACACAGAATAATTTCATGAAAAACATATAATCAAGAAGCAAGGATAATGAAAGAGAAAGTCCAAGTTTCTCTGAAGGAATTGGCAAAAAAACAATGCTCCAAGAACTGAAGATATATCAATTGACATACTTTAACAAACAGTTGCAGGCTTGGACATGCTCAATAGATTGTGTCAAAAAATCTGGAGGAAAACCACCTGGCCAACTACTTAAAAGAGATCCATATTTATTTCCATTCAAAAAAAAGGTGATTAGAGAGAAATTATTTAACAATATCACTAATATCACACATAAGCAAAATCCTGCTGGATGTTGTTGGAAAAGACTGAAATAAATAGTACATTAAAAGAGAACTACCAGAAGTGAAAACTGAGTTTAGAAGAGGCTGTGACAATAAGGACGTCATAGCCAACGTCAGATGGATCTTGGCCCAAAGTAGAGAGTACCAGAGAAATGTTTATCTTTGTTTCATTGGCTATACAAAGGCATTTGACTATGTGGATCACAACAAATTTTTACTAACCTTGAGCAGAATGGGAATCCCAGAACACCTAATTGTTCTCATGAGAAATCTATACTCAGACCAGGAATTAGTTGTTAGAACAGTGCAAGGAAACACTGCATGGTTCAAAATCAGGAAAGGAGTGTATCAGGGATGCACTATTTCCATACCTTTTCAATCTATCTGTGGAACAGATGATTTGGGAGACTAGATTTTATGAGGAGGAGTGTGATATCACAATTCAAGGAAAACTTTTCAACAACCTGCATTATGTAGATGACACAACTTTGCTTGCTGAAAATTATGAGGATCCTGAAGCGTTTGGTACTATAGGTCAAAGACGTCTTCAATATGGATTGAAACTCAACATTAGAAAAGCAAAGATTCTTACCACTGGGCCAATTGTCAGCACATACTAAATGGAGAAGAGATTGAGATTTCCAACAATTTCCTCTGCCTCAGTTCAACACCAGTGGTATCTGTAGTCAGGAAGTAAGAAAAACAGTTGTGTTGGGTAAATCTGCTGTCAGGAACCTGCCAAAATGCTGAAGAGTTATGATGTCAGTCTGGAGACTAAGGTGTTCCTGATCCAGGCTATGATCTTTGCAATAACTTGCTATGCATCAGAGAGCTGGACAATGACTAAGTATGACAGAATAATTGATGACTTTGAGTTGTGGTGCTGGAAAAGAGTATTGAACATACCATTGACTGTCAAAAGAACAAACAGGTCTATCCCAGAGAGAGGGAAACCAGGATACTCTCTGAAGGCAAGAATTTTGTCTCACATACTTTGGTCATGTTGTTAGGAGGGACCAGACATGGAGAAGGACATCATGCTTGGCAAAGTGGAGGAACAGCATAGGAGAGGAAGACCCTGGTTAACATAAGTTAACACAGTACCAGGATAATAGGACTAAGTGTGTTGGAGACGGTGAGACTGGCTCAGGAAAGGACAGGCAGGGTTCAGAGCTATTGTGCTTAGCATCACAACTGGATGACAAATAACAATAACTACATATATAGCTACTATTTTGACAATATATATTTTTGTAATATATAATACGTGTTTATTATATTTTATATATGTCTATATCTATCTATCCATCTATCAATCATCTATCTATCTATCTATCTATCTATCTATCTATCTATCTATCTATCTATCATCTAGCTAGCTATAGACTGATGTGTCTAATGTGAAAATGGTTACCTATTGTGGACAGTGTTTGGTGGAGCTCCCCCAATAAAACAAGTTTGGATGCAGGAGTGGCATCCACTTCTGAAATAGCTTGCCCCTTGAAACTCTATGAACTTAGAGAAATGATGAAAGTTATCCAAGTGTGTAGGTCTTAGGTCTTTCCTTCATAGGGTCACTATGAATCGTCTATGACTTAATGGCACTTAACAACAACAACATAATATATATGTATATATATATATATAATTTTTTTAAAGGAGCACTAATGGTCTAATGGGTAAGAAATTGCACTGTCAATCCAAAGGCAAGCAATCTTTATCCACCCTGGGAGAAAGATAAGCAATCTCCATTTATTTTATAGTTTCTGAAAATCCACTAAAGGGTCAGCTATGAGTCAGTTCTGACCTGATGCACAACAGCAGCAGTTGTTGTTTGATACCATCCAGTCCAGTCGAGTTCAACTCTTAGCAAGACTGTGAACAACAAATCTGAAAGCAGTCCTGTCCTATGACATCCTCACACTTCCTGACACACAAGAGCCCATTGCAGCAGTCACTGTGTCAATTCATCTCCTTCACTAATTCTCCACCCTTCCCAACATCATGCCCCTCTCTAAGAAATAGCACCTCCTAGCAATGTGTCCAAAATATGTGAGGTGAAGACTCATCATTCTTGCCTCCAAAGAGCACTCTGGCTGCACCCTCTCTAAGACATTCGTTTTCTTGGCTG
>NW_006402435.1:0-541 GCF_000299155.1 Elephantulus edwardii
TTTTCCTCAGCTTCAGCTTGAACTTGCATATGAGTAGTTGGTGGTCTGTTCCACAATCAGCTCCTGGCCTAGTTTTCACAGCTCATATTGAGCTTTTCCATCGGTTCTTTCCACAGATGTAATCGATCTGATTCCTATGCATACCATCAGGTGAAATCCATGTATATAACCTGCGTTTGTGTCTCTTAAAAAATGTATTTGCAGAGCTCCGCGCGGGTCCCGTGACGGGGCGGCGGCCGCGGTGGCCGTGGCGTCTGTAGTGGTGCGCAGTGCAGGCGGAGGCGGCTGCCCTGGTGGCGGCGGTGTCCTTGGCCGCAGCAGGAGGGGGTGTTCTGGCGGTGGTAGCGGCGGCGCCCGCGGCGGGTAGAAAATGGCGGATTTCCAAGAGTTGAGGAATATGGTTTCTAGTTTTAGGGTTTCTGAGCTACAAGTGTTACTAGGCTTTACTGGACGGAATAAAAGTGGACGAAAGCATGACCTCCTGATGAGGGCGCTGCATTTATTGAAGAGTGGCTGCAGCCCTGAGGTTCAGATTAAAATC
>NW_006402435.1:3336-3843 GCF_000299155.1 Elephantulus edwardii
GGCAGTTCTCTGCTGATGTACTGTTCCAGTCATTTTTGGATAATCTTCAGTAGAATCTTGCTTGCATGTGAAATCAGTGCTATTGTTCTGTAGTTGCAGCCTAGAAGACACAAATTTAACTAATAAGTTAAAAGTACATGAGTCAAAAATTAAAAAGCAATAATATTTCAAGTAGAGGCTCTAAAAGTGGCACAGATCCAGTTACAGAGGGAAGGTAGTTCTTACAATAAAAGGCCTAATGACTAGCACTTTGTCTATTATAGAATAAAGGTTAGGAACCACAAGATGTGGAGGCTCAGCTATGTCATTTATTTTTCTTAAGGCCTGGACCAAATTAAATCTATCACTGGTTGTTTTAAAACTCGAAAGTCTGCATGCAAGGCAGAGGTGAAATAAGGAATTGCTTATGAGGTTTTCTGTCAATTCCAACAACTAAGAAATAGTGAGAAGAGTTGGGACCTCAGAAGGCTTTTAGGACCAAATAGTAGCTCTTGTGTCCAGGAGAAA
>NW_006402435.1:5840-6282 GCF_000299155.1 Elephantulus edwardii
GTGAAGTGCCTGTTCATATCCTGTGCCGATTTTTCGATGGGATTATTTACCTTTATCTTGTTGTGGTGCTCAAGTATTTCATAAATTCTGGATAAAAGTCCCTAATCTGATATGTTATTACCATGTACTTTTTCCCAGTCTGTGGCTTACCTTTTTACCCTGTTGGAGAAGTTGTTGGATGTGCATAGAGATTTGAGTTTTAAAAGATCCCATTAATTTACTTTATCTTCTCCTGGTGGTAGGTTTTTCACGATACTTGGAAGACTGTTCCTAGCTTTTCTGTAATGAAGTTTACAGTCCTTGGTTTTAGTCCTAGGTCTATGACCCACCTTGAGTTGGTTTTTGTATATGGAGTGAGGTGTGGGTCTTGCTTGAGTCTTTTGCAGATACTTTTCCAATTTTGCCAACATCATTTGTTAAAAAGGCTGTCGTTTCCCCACTT
>NW_006402436.1:0-5810 GCF_000299155.1 Elephantulus edwardii
CGGCGGGGAGTCAGTCAGCACTAAATGCCCTGATGATCTGATACCAGCCAGTACCTCCTATTGGAAACAGGAGTGGCATTCACTTCCTAAACAACATGTCTCTGAAAACTCTATGAACTTTGATAAATGACAATAGTTATTGAAAGGCTTCTTGTCTTTTGTGTATAGGGTTGCTATGAGTCATGCTCAACTCAACAGCGGTTTTAAAAAAAGCCATAGGGAGCTCTGGTGGCCTAATGGCAAGAAGTTGCACTGCAATCCTAGAGGCATGCGGTTCGAATCCACCAGATGCTCTGCTGGAGAAGGAGGGGCAATCTCCTCCTGTACCAGTCAGATCCGATTTGACAGTACACACACAAAAATAATAAAAGAATTTTTTTAAAAAGCCATTAGAGCTCCGTGGACCAAGAAGAACACAGAGAAATAAGGGGAATGACAAAGGATTTTATTCCACTATAAAAAAAGTGTACAAATAAGAATATATAGCTCTTTTCTTTTTAATTGTGGCTGAGTACTAAGTTATTGTCTCTCAAATCCATCCTCCTATACTTTGCTTGTGAGCAGCAGTGGGTGTTTGAAAGAGACTGCTTCCCTGAAGATAGTTATCCCTGAGCCTGACCTCTTCTTCACATGCTCAGGTAAGTATCTAGACTGCAGTGGAAACTTGGTGAAATGCCAACACAGTAGCTGCAAGGGAGTCTGGAGATGTGAGTTCTGATTCCTGCACTGGGGAGCTGTGATTTATAACGTGGACATATTCCCAAAGACAAAGACATGACTTAAAGCATAACTGGGAGCTATGGACATAGCAAATAGTCCTACATCAGCAGTGGTTGGGGTTTGCTGGTCTCTGGATGGTACAAAGAGTTTGCCTTTGGCTATTACCATAAAGGTTAGTGACTTGAACCCATCCAGCAAAACCTGACTATTGGCTTCTGTAAAGATTATAGGCAAGAGAAAAAGCCCTATGGAGCACTTTTACTCTTAACTCACAGGGTCACCTTAAGTCAGAATTAACTCAGCAGCAGCAGGTTCAGTTTGAGGCTTGTTTGTTTGTGTTTTTCCTCACATTTTTAATTACTTGCTTGTTTTTAAAAGAGAGTAAAGGGTTTTGCCAAAAGGCATACTCTATAATCAAATAGTCCTGAGAAAAAGGAACTGTATTGGTTTAGGTACATGCTAAGTCAATGTAACAGCAGCTCAGCTACTCATTGCTGTAGAGGAAAGGGACTCATAGATGACCTTCCAGCGAGTTTTTTGAGGCTGTAAATTGCATAGGAGGAGATTGCTTATCTTTTTTCCATGGAGCGGCTGGTGGATTTGAACTGCCAGAGAGGGCTGCCTTTGGGTTAGCAGTCCAACCCCCTACAAGACTATATCATCAGAGCTTTCTGGTACAACAGAGAGATCACAAAATATAGAGAGTTAAACGAGAAAGAAATGTATTTCTCTCTCAGGTTACAGGAAATTCAAGCAAGAGCTAGAAATGGGGCTCCTGCATCCATCACCTTTGACATCCATCACTTCCTGTATGACAGTTCATCTCAGCACCTGCACCAATGGAAGGGAAGGGCTCCATTCTTCTAAGGGCATCTCTCCCTCACCCATATCTCACTGTCCATAACTTTACTATTTGAGCACACTTGCTTGACAGGGACATTTTAAAAGGTTAGGTGGCCATTTAGGTGGCTATGTTATTGTCGTTAGGTGCTACCAAGTTGGCTCTGACTTACAGCAATCCTATGATAACAGACAGAAACACAGAACAATCAATGAAACAGAAGAATGGACACTATGTGTGTCTGTCACAGAGAAAGCACTAATACCCAAGAAGTTCATATGTTCTTATGGGTTTTAGGAGTTTTGATTGCCATCATTAGCAACCCTTTACGATAAGAGCACTCCCTATAGAAAAATTATGGTATATTCATAGAGTACAATGCAGCACTAAAAACAAGGAACTCATAAAATATTACACAACGTAGGTGACCCTGGAGGACATTATGATAGGTGAAATATCTCAGTCACAATAGGACGAATACTGCATAACACCACTGTTATAAAACAGGACTGATGTGGGGATTGGAAGGAAACTAAGAATGGATAAATAATGAATACTGCGTTGGAACAGATAAAAGAAAGACCTGTTTAAAAGTAACATATGATTAGGCCTTATTTGTATGACAACCAGAATGAGAGGGGTGCATGACAAAGTCAACTGGGTGGGGTGGGGAGGGAGGAAATCACACAGCAATGAATAATTTTTTTTTCAAGTGAACAGGAGGGTTAGGGAGGAAAATGTGTAACAATGAATGAATGAAAATCCAACTTTTCTGTAAACTTTTATTAAAATAACAATTTAAAAAATGGAAAAATTTGGGGAAAAATTAATTAGGGGATATCATCGTCCACATATGTTATTAACAGAAAACCATGGTTTCGTTGCTTGCCTCCAGAAAAACCAATTTTGGAAATAACTGACAAAGAAAAAGCACAAGGTTTATTATATACCAGTATGTAGGACACAGAGGAGCTCTGGTGGTAAGGAGTTGTGCCACCAACCTAAAGTTGGTTCAAATCCACTAGTTTCTCAATGAAAAAAAAGCTGTGCAGTCTCCTGCATTGTAATTTACTGCT
Source organism: Elephantulus edwardii (assembly GCF_000299155.1). Classification (NCBI taxonomy): domain Eukaryota; kingdom Metazoa; phylum Chordata; class Mammalia; order Macroscelidea; family Macroscelididae; genus Elephantulus; species Elephantulus edwardii. The sequence goes on from NW_006402436.1 coordinate 2,638, forward strand.
TCTGAAAACTGCTGGAGGGTCAGCTATGGGTCAGTTCTGACTCACGGGTGCATTAACAACAACAGGACAGGGAGTATGGACTTGAAGATTGAAGGAGTATTTGTTGCAATCCTATAGCTAACAGATCAAAACCTTGACCTGCCGTCCCTGCTATGTTCATGCCCATTTTTGCAATCACTGTGTAAATCTATCTTATTGAGAGTTTTCCATTCTTTCTCTTCTGCTCTACCTTCCTCTGCACGATGTCTTTTCCCAAGGAGGACTGGCCCTTCCTGAAAACATGGCAAAGTTTCACCATCCTTGCCTCTAAGAAGCACCCTGGTTGCACGTCCTCTAAGATAGATTTTTTGTTTTTCTGAAAGTTCAATAACCTTTGGCAACACCACAATTCAAAGGCATAGATTCTTCTTTGGTCTTCCTTATTAACAGCCCAACTTTCACATGCATATTAAGCAATTGAAAATACTTTGGTTTGAGCACCTTAATCTTTAAACTGACATCCTTGCTCTTTTGCACTTTAATGAGGTCCTTGAGTTCACAGGCTCCCTTGGTCATAGGGTTGTTGTCATCAAATTATGACACATTTATGTTACATGGTATATGAACACTGTAGGATTATACTTGGTTATTGTCCAGACAGAAACAATGACCCAAAACTGCCTTCTAGAACAAGAGTACATTATTTAAAACAGAATTATGACACAATGAAAACTCACCTGGAAATAGAGATTGTGGCTGAATTATAAAATGGTCACCTTTTTTAAATTATGAGGTAAGTAAACATGTGCTTATTATATGAAAGAAGAAAATAAAAAAAGGTCCTTGACAGCAGATTTTCCCCATGCAGCACATCTTTTGATTTCTTGACTGTTGCTCCCAAGTTTGTCAATTGTGTTACTTTGGTAGTTTATATGGTAGAAGTTGTACCACCAGTATTTCAAAAACTAGCAGGGTAGACAGGCTTCAGCATGAGAATATCTCATGTTCATTTAGCACTTTTAGAAGAGAAAGGAGGGGTTATTTTAGGAAAAAAGAGATTATGCAAACCAGGAAATGCCTGTCAGGGTTCCCTCCAAGATGGCATCTTCCTGGCTAGTTGCTTAGTCATAGGCCATGCACTTTAAACTTCCCCCTTCAAGGTGGAGCTCTCTGACTAGATTTTAGTCATCATGGGACATGTTCCGTAAGTTTCCCCTTCATGGATGTTATCTCTCTTCCCACCTCTACATAATCATGGCACCTGAAAGCTGTTTTTTGACTACTGAAACAGAAGCTTTGGTGGCCCAGTGATAAGAAGCTGTGCAGCACTCCCAAAGACAAGGTTCAAATCCACCAGCTTGCTCCAAGGGACAAGGATAGACAGTCTCCTCCCATGTCACTTACTATTTCTGAGTACCTGCCCAACTCTACCACCACCACAAAATAGGAATTATTAACAAAGGAAGAAAAACTTGGGAGTGCCTGTATTATCTGAATCCCAGGCTGCTACACAGGTATGTCCCTGGGTTTCATGATAAAGGGACACCTGGGGCTGCCTATGATGACTTTCTTGATTTTAACTCAGAGGGAAATACTTTGCTAGAACAGAAAGGTAGTTTAATTCAGCATATCACATAAAGAAGAAAACAAAATGGAAAATTCAGTGAGTCAGACTAAACCTAGCAGAAATTCTGTTAAGATTGGCCATTGAAAAAATTGGTTTTTATGTAAGGTCATAAAGTCTTAGCTATTATGTTAATGGAAAGGGAGTGAAAACTACAGACGATAGGATCTAGGATCGGGAGAGAATCATCAAGAAAGGATTTCAACTTGATAAAGAGATCCTCCTGAATTGTCATCACAGGCTAAAAAGATAAAGGGTTTGAGGCTAATAAGGAGGCCTCTCTCCCTCAATTGCCTGTTAGGCTGAAAGGACACTTCATGCTTTTAAAATAGTAAAGAACTAGGACTTTGGTGGCCTACTAGTAAGAAACCAGGCTTGCAGTTCAAATCCACCAGCTGTTCCACAGGAGAAGGATGGGCAATCTTCTCCACTAGACTATATGAAGCAACAGTAACATCTGATTACTAAAATAGTAAAGAAAGAATTGTTACATACCTTTGAGGTGGAACACTCCCTGCTGCCCCTCTATCAGGTCTTTGAGTTGGTAGTGCAACTCCTTACAACTGGGCCACCAGAACTCCAATAAGGAAAGGCTGGTCTCAGTCTATTACATAGGGTCACTGTGCATCGCAGGCCACATAACAACAATAAGAAACTCTAGAAGACCGTTAGTGTGATGTTTAAAGAACTTAACTGCTAATCAGAAAGTCTGCAGTTGGAACCCACCAGTCATTCCACAAGGAGATAGATGTGGCAGCCTTCTTCCATAGGCGTTACATACTATTTTCAAGGATTTACAGCCTTGGAAAGGGCTGTTTTAGTCTATACTATAAGTAATTTCATCTTGGATCCACAATCAGCACCACCCTTGACAGGAGCAGATAAGAGATCTGGACATATTTAGCTTCAGGAAAGTCTGCTGTCATGGACCTCTCCAAAGTCCTGGAGAGACATGATGTCAGTTTAAATACTAAGGTGGGCCTGATTTAAACCATAGACTTTTCAATCACCTGCTATGCTTTTGAGAGCTGGACAATGAATGAGTATGACAAGAGGAAACTCTTGACCTTTTAGTTGCAGTGTTGGAGAAGATTGCTGAATATCCTATGAACTGCCACAAGAACATACCTGCTAAACAGGTTATTCCTTGGAGAGGAACATCATGCTTGGAAAGGTGGAGAGTCAGCAAAAGACAGGAAGACCCTCAATGAGATGGATCCATACAGTGTCTGTGGCAATGGGCTCAAGTGTGTCAGGGATGATAAAGATGGGACAGGATAGTAGCATAGAGTTTAGATCTGTTGTTTATAGGGTCACTACAAATCATGCTCAAGTTGACAGCACACAACAAAAACAACAGTCATTGGACTATGTGAAGAAGAATGCATCAGGATTGGAAAAGAACTCATAATGTATATTATGCAGATAACACAACCTTGCTTGCTGAAAGTAAAAAGGCCTTGAAACACTTGCTGAAGCTAAAGACTACAGCCTTCAATATGGATTACATCACAACATCAAGAAGACCGAAATCTTCATCACTGAACCAAGAGCAACATCATGATAGATG
>NW_006402436.1:6010-7009 GCF_000299155.1 Elephantulus edwardii
TAAAAAGTAAAAGAAAAAAATCCTCAAAATTAAGAAGACAGTTGATGCCTTTGAATTGTGGTGTTGGAGAAGAGTATTGAATGTCCCATGAACTGCCAAAGAGCAAACCACTTCTTGGAGGAAGTGCAACCAGAGTGCTCCTTAGAGGCAAGAATGGTGAAACTTCATCTCACCTGCTTTAGGCATATTGTCAGGTGGGACAAGTCATTGGGAAAAGACATCATGTATGGAAAGACAGAGGATCCGTTGGAGGGTAGAAGTCCTTCAACAAGATAAATTGACATAGTGACGACCATGAAGGGCTCGAGCATGACAAAAATCTGGTGCAGGATAGGGCAGGGTTCAGACCTGCTGTTCATAAGTTGCTATGAGTCACAGGTGACTAGGTGACACCTAACAATAGCTACAACACAGGCTCACTGTGAGTTAGAATTAACTCTAACAGTGGGCTTGACCAATTAGGATGGAAGGGCCTATACTTACCTGACAGCAGAGATACCATGATCAGAAAGGTGATTTTTCCAAGGCAATGCCTATCCATTGCACTCTGGATGTGTTCACCCAAATGTGGGAGCCTCTACTACAAAATTTGTGGTAGCTGAAGACTGTTCTTGCTTTCTCCTGATTAATAAAGAACAAAAAAGAAAGGAAGAAAAAAGGTTGAAGGGCCAATGCCTGTTGCTGCTTAATTTTTCATATCTTGTAAGACGAGATCTAAATGTACCCAAGGAGATACATATCTCGGGTACTTTAGCGATTCAGTATCCTATAGTGCATTAATTGATTGTGGTAAACCCCAAGCACAGAATCCAGTCTGTGGTTCCATAAATTCCTCCTGGAAATAACACCCATTTGAAGCCCTGGAACAAGAATAAGTGGAGGGTTCCCCTCACCCCCATTTCAGTGAAAGTTTACAAAGCCAATTAGTTTTTCATTTATCCATTCATATACATTTTGTTTTATAAGATTAATTATAATACTCTGGATATGATCACATTC
>NW_006402437.1:0-410 GCF_000299155.1 Elephantulus edwardii
CTCTGAACTTTGGGACTGGCCAAGTGCTGTGCCCAGATGCTGTGAATGGTGGGAGTGGACTTGAATCGGGTCACACCCCTGCATCTCTGAACCATTACCCATATCTTCACATACTGCAGCGCTCCTCCCATCCCGGCTCACGCCGCCTCCCCCCGGCATGCTCTGAAGTTTGGTACTGGCCAAGGGCTGTGTGCAGACGCAAAGAAAGGTGGGAGTGGACTTGAATCGGGACACACCCCTGCATCTCTGAGCCACGACCCCCATCTTCAAGTACTGCATTGCTCCCACTCAACCCGGCTCGTGCCCCACCCCACCGCCAGCTCCAAACTTTGTGATTGGCCAAGGGTTGTGTGCAGATGCAGTGAACGGTGGGAGTGGACTTGAATCAGGACACCCCCCTGCATCTCTAA
>NW_006402437.1:1199-2897 GCF_000299155.1 Elephantulus edwardii
TCTGACCCACGACCCCCAAATTCAGGTCCTGCATTGTTCCCCGCCCCGACACGGCTCACGCCCCCCACAGCACCTCTGAACTTTGGGACTGGCCAAGGGCTGTGATGAGATGCAGCGAACGGTGGGAGTGGAATTAAATCGGGACACACCCCTGCATCTCTGACCCATGACCCCCATCTTCAGGTACAGCATTGTTCCCACTCGACCCGGCTCATCCCCCCCACCCCCCGCCAGCTCCAAACTTTGGGACTGGCCAAGGGCTGTGCACAGTCGCAGTAAATGGTGGGAGTGGACTTGAATCGGGACACACTCCTGCATATCTGACAAACAACCCCATCTTCAGGTCCTGCATTGCTCCCCCCGACCCGGCTCGCGCGCCCCGCCCCGGTGAGCTCTGAACATTGGGACTGGCCAAGGGCTGTGCGAAGATGCTGTCAATGGTGGGAGTGGACTTGAATCGGGACACACCTCTGCATCTCTTACCCATGACACACATCTTCAAGTACTACATTGCTCCACCTCGACCCGGCTCGCCCCCCACCCCTCCGCCAGCTCTGAACTTTGGGACTGGCCAAGAGCTGTACACAGACGCAGTAACGGTGGGAGTGGACTTGAATCGGGACACACCCCTGCATCTCTGACCCACGACCCACATCTTCAGGTACTGCATTGCTCCAGCCCGACACGGCTCGTGCCCCTCCCCCCGCCAGCTCTGAACTTTGGGACTGGCCAAGGGCTCTGCACAGACACTGTGAATGGTGGGAGTGGACTTGAATCGGGACACACCCCTGCATCTCTGACCCAATACCCCGATCTTCATGTACTGCAGTGCTTCCCCTGGCCCGGCTTATGCCGCCTCCCCCCGGCAAGCTCTGAAATTTGGGACTGGCCAAGGGCTGTGCGCAGGTGCAGTGGACGATGGGAGTGGACTTGAATGGTGACACACCCCTGCATCTCTGGCCCATGACCTCCATCTTCAGGTACTGCATTGATCCCCCCCCCCGACCCGGCTCGCACCCCCCAGCCCAACAGCTCTGATCTTTAGGACTGGCCAAGGGCTGTGCGCAGACGCAGTGAAATGTCGGAATGGACTTGAATCGGGACACACCCCTACATCTCTGATCCACGAGCCCCATCTTCAGGTACTGCATTGCTCCCCCCTAACCCGGCTCACGCCCCCCACCCCACCAGCTCTGAACTTTGGGACCGGCAAAGGGCTGTGTGCAGACGCAGTGAACGGTGGGAGTGGACTTGAATCGGGACACACCCCTGCATCTCTGACACATGACTCTCATCTTCAGGTACAGCATTGCTCCCACTCGACCCGGCTACCCCCCCGCCAGCCCCAAACATTGGGACTGGCTAAAGGCTGTGCGCAGTCGCAGTGAATAGTGGGAGTGGACTTGAATCTGGACACACCCCTGCATCTCTGACCCACAACCCCCATCTTCAGGTCCTGCATTGCTCCCCCCGACCCGTCTCGTGCCCCCTGCCCCCGCCAGCTCTGAACTTTGGGACTGGCCAAGGGCTGTGCGCAGATGCTGTGAATGGTTGGAGTGGACTTGAATCGGGACACACCTCTGCATCTCTTACCCACGAACCCCATCTTCAAGTACTACATTGCTCCCCCTCGACCCGGCTCACCCCCCACCCCCCCGCCAGCTCTGAACTTTGGGACTGGCCAAGGGCTGTGCGCAG
>NW_006402437.1:4652-5173 GCF_000299155.1 Elephantulus edwardii
CCTGCATCTCTGACCCACGCCCCCCATCTTCAGGTTCTGCATTGCTACCCCCCGACCCGGTTCGCGCCCCCCCCCCGCCAGCTCTGAACTTTGGACTTAAAGAAAAGGGGGAAAAACCCAATAAAAACAAAAACGAAACAGAAAACCTCACAAAAGAGCAAAAAAATATAAACCAAATTTATAGCATATTTCAACAGCACTTGAAAAAGTTTTCCAATATTGAAGGTTTCATTTCTTTAGACTACAAAGTGCTCTTTGGCCCTACCACATTGGTCCCATCAACCTAAGCAAAAGGAAGGTACTGGACATCTTTATAGAGAAGTAGTGACATCTAACCAAGAACCAACTAACATCTTCGTTTTCAACAACCCTTCCACTTCAATGTCTCGAAAGAAGCAGGGTACCGCACTCACAACGTAAGCCCAAAACAAGATATCTCTCCCCCAAAATGACACAGTAGCAATGGATTTCATGAAGCCAGAAAGTTTGATGGAACTTTCTGATGCAGAATTTAGAAAAAA
>NW_006402438.1:0-1531 GCF_000299155.1 Elephantulus edwardii
TCACCCCTGCCTCTGATGACCTGTCTATCTCAGGGCTCACCCCCGCCTCTGATGGCGTTCCTGTCTCAGGGATGACCCCACCTCTGATGACGTGTTTGTCGCAGGGCGAACCCCTGCCGCTGATGACTTGTCTATGTGAGGGCTCACCCCCGCCTCTAATGACGTGTCTGTCTCAGAGCTCATCCCCTCCTTTGATGACGTGTCTCTATCAGTGATGACCCCGCCTCTGCTGCCGTGTCTCTCTAAGGGGTGACCCCCGCCTCTGATGGCGTGTCTATATCAGGGCTCACCTCCGCCTCTGATCACATGTCTATCTCAGGGCTCACCCCCACCTCTGATGACATGTCTATCTCAGGGCTCACCCCCACCTCTGATGGCGTTTCTGTCTCAGGGCTAACCACACCCCTGGCACCCGCCTCCCATGGCGTGTCTGTCTCCCGAATAACCCCTCCTCTTAGGGTGTATCTGTCTCAGTCCTCATCCCCGCCTTTGATGACGTTTGTGTCTCACGGTTCACACCCCCCCACCTCTGATGTCGTTTCATTATCAGGGGTGACCGCACCTCTGATGGAGTGTCAGTCTCAGGGCTCACCCCCGACTTTGATCACGTGTCTATCTCAGGCCTCACCCGGCCTCTGATAACGTGTCTGTCCCAGGGCTGACCCCCGCCTCTGATGACGTGTCTGTCACAGGTCTCACGCCTGCCTCTGGTGACGTGTCTGCCTCAGGGCCGATCCCTGCCTCTGATGGCCTGTCTGTCTCAGGGATGACCCCACCTCTGATGACGTGTTTGTCGTAGGGCGAACCCCTGCCTCTGATGAGTGCACCCCCGCTTCTGATGACGTGTCTGTCTCAGGGCTCACCCCCTCCTTTGATGACGTGTCTCTATCAGTGATGACCCCGGCTCTGATGCCGTGTCTCTCTAAGGGCGGACCCCCGCCTCTGATGTCTTGTCTGGCTCAGGGATGACCCCGCCTCTGAGGGTATATCTGTCTAATGCCTCATCCCCGCCTTTGATGACATTTTTGTCTCACGGTTCACATCCCCCCCACCTCTGATGTCCTTTCATTATCAGGGATGACCCCACTTCTGATGGAGTGTCAGTCTCAGGCCTCACCCCACCTCTGTTAACGTGTCTGTCTCAGGGCTGACCCCCGACTCTGATGGCGTGACTGTCTCAGGGATGACCCCACCTCTGATGACGTGTTTGTCACACGGCTCTCCCCTGCCTCTGATGACGTGTCCATCTCAGGGCTCACCCCCGCCTCTGATGACGTGTCTGTCTCAGGGCTCACCCCCTCCTTTGATGACGAGTCTCTATCAGTGATGACCCCGGCTCTGATGCCGTGTCTCTCTAAGGGCTGACCCCTGCCTCTGATGTCTTGTCTGGCTCAGGGATGACCTCGCCTCTGATGGCGTGTCTGTCTCAGGGATGACCACCCCACCCCACACCACTCCTCCTGTTTGGGCGTGTCTGTCTCAGTGCTCCCCCCGACTTTGATGAAGAGTCTGTCTTAGGGTTCACCCCACC
>NW_006402438.1:3811-5445 GCF_000299155.1 Elephantulus edwardii
GCCTTTGTTGGCGTGTCCATATCAGGGCTCACCTCCGCCTCTGATGTCGTTTCTGTCTCAGGGCTAACCACACCCCTGGCGCCTGCCTCCCATGCCGTGTCTCTCTCCCGAATAACCCCTGCCTCTGAGGGTGTATCTGTCTCAGGCCTCATCCCCGCCTTTGATGACGTTTTTGTCTGACGGTTCACCCCCCCACCTCTGATGTCGTGTTGTTATCCGGTATGACCCCACCTCTGATAGAGTGTCGGTCTCAGGGCTCACCCCCGACTCTGATCACGTGTCTATCTCAGGCCTCACGCGGCCTCTGATAACGTGTTGGTCTCAGGGCTGAACCCCGCCTCTGATGACGTGTCTGTCACAGGTCTCACGCCCGCCTCTGGTGACGTGTCTGCCTCAGGGCTGATTCCCGCCTCTGATGGCATGTCTGTCTCAGGGATGACCCCACCTCTGATGACGTGTTTCTCGCAGGGCGAACCCCTGCCTGTGATGAGTGCACCCCCACCTCTGATGACGTGTCTGTCTCAGGGCTCACCCCCTCCTTTGATGACGTGTCTCTATCAGTGATGACCCCGGCTCTGATGCCGTGACTCTCTAAGGGCGGACCCCCGCCTCTGATGTCTTGTCTGGCTCAGGGATGACCCCACCTCTGATGGCCTGTCTGTCTCCCGGATGACCCCCACCTCTGAGGGTGTATCTGTCTGAGGCCTCATTCCCGCCTTTGATGACGTTTTTGTCTCACGGTCCACTCCCCCCCACCTCTGATGTCGTGTCGACCCCACCTCTGATGGAGTGTCGGTCTCAGGGCTCACCCCGGCCTCTGATGACGTGTCTGTCCCAGGAATGACCCCACCTCTGAGGTTGTGTCTGTCTCAGCCCTCACCCGCGCCTCTGATGACGTGTCTGTCTCAGGGCTCACCCCCTCCTTTGATGACGTGTCTCTATCAGTGATGACCCTGCCTCTGCTGCCGTGTCTCTCTAAGGGGTGACCCCCGCCACTGAGGGTGTATCTGTCTCAGGCCTCATCCCCGACTTTGATGACGTTTTTGTCTCACGGTTCATAACCCGCCCCCCACCTCTGATGTCGTTTCGTTATCAGGGATGACCCCACCTCTGATGGAGTGTCAGTCTCAGGGCTCACCCCCGTCTCTGATGACGTGTCTCTATCAGTGATGACCCCACCTCTGATGGCGTGTCTGGCTAAGGACTCACCCCTCCCCTGCCTCTGATGGCGTGTCTCTTTAAGGGCTTACCCCCACCTCTGATGGCGTGTCTGTCTCCCGGATGACCCCCACCTCTGAGGGTGTATCTGTCTCAGGCCTCATCCCCGCCTTTGATGACGTTTTTGTCTCACGGTTCACCCCCCCCCAACCTCTGATAACGTGTCTGTCTCAGGGATGACCCCCGCCTCGCCTTTGATGGCCTGTCTTTCTAGGGGCTCACCCCCGCCTCTGATGACTTGTCTGTCTCAGGAATGACCACCCCACCCCACACCACCCCTCCCCTTATGGCGTGTCTGTCTCAGTGCTCGCCCCGACTTTGATGAAGAGTCTGTCTCAGTGCTCACCCCGCCTTTGATGACGAGTCTGTCTCAGGGATGGCCCCACCTGTAATGGCGTGTCTGTCTCAGGACTCAC
>NW_006402439.1:0-1190 GCF_000299155.1 Elephantulus edwardii
TGATGTAACATGTCTTTAAGTTTTTAAACAGCTGGTGCCAAGAATATTGATTGTGAATCCAAGTAAAATGAAGTCACATACACTTTTGATCTTGTATCCATTTTTCATGATATTGTCTCCAGTGTTAAGGATTTTTGTTGTCTTAATGTTGAGATATAATCCATATTGAACGCCATAGTCTTTGATCTTCTGCAGCAAATATTTGAAGTCCTCATCACTATTATATAGTAAAGTAGTTGATTATATAATTTGGTTAAAATGTTTACTACCAGTTTTAATGAATTTGCCTCAGATTTCTTTAATCAGCCCCAAAGATTTCTTCCTGTTCTATAAAGGCATATCTCTTTCAGCATTCCATCCCCACTACTAAAAAATGACAAATTATGACAGGTCTAATTTCAAGTTAATAAGTTAGCCAGCTACAATTCATAGATGGTGGTAGGAAATGTAGAACTCCTGGATCAAAACTGAGGGCATTTTATTACTCTAAGGCCATAGTAGCATTCAGAATAGCAGTAGTTTTTGTTTGTTTTTTATGCACTAATTCTCTGAGTCCCAATTGCCACATCCACAAGAGGGGTAGCTTGAGCTTAAAGAACATGAGTCTTTTGTTATGGATAGAAAGTATGAATACCTGATTTTTGCTTCAAAGTGAGACACTGTATGTATATACTCATTCACCAGTATCAACATGGCTATGTTTCAAACACTAGTATGTTATGCAAAAATTGGCTATACATAAAAATATAGGATGGCAACCAAAGATAAAAAAAATGAAGAATGATTACATCATTGCACAATTATAAAATTACTGAGAACTATGGACCAGCAAAGTTGGCACATACCTAAACCAGACAGCTTTAATCTTGCCTTATACATTAGCATTTGTTACTGCTGGCATACATTGTTAATGAACAAAATAGTAGCATAGTAGGCTTTCTAAAAATGTTAATTTAAAATATCAAATAATAACACAGTTAATAAGTGGAGACTAAGCATATTCCAAATATGTTTGAGATAAAAATATCCCTTAAAATATATTTCTGAGGAAAGTCTCACTTCAAAGTCTCACTTTGAAGACTTGCAAAAATGCAAAAGACCCTTGGAAAATTATTTCTTGACAATGAATTTATATTCTTTGACAGAATGGAATAAAATTAAAAACTAAACATTTATAAAAATCTAAATAA
>NW_006402439.1:2758-3413 GCF_000299155.1 Elephantulus edwardii
GGGTTCATAGGATTTCCAGAGGCAAGCTGTTATGGAAGTGGATGCCACTCTTGCTTCTAAGAAATATTTATAAATACACTAACAAATATAAAATAACATATAGTCAATAAAATTAATATTGTCACTAAAAATCTTGATCTGAATATTGACCTACATAGTCCTATCAGCTAAGAGCAGGGACTTGTAATTGAGTGCCTGAGACCAAAGTGGGATGGAGAAGTTTTAAAAAGTAAAAGTTATTTCATAAAATAGTGTTCAATTAACTTAATCATTTCACTAATAATTCAGAGAATCATTGAACTTTTAAGTAAGAAGGAAACTTGGAACTCATCTACTTTGATGCCTACCTCAATGCAGTATCTTTTAAAACATCCTTTATAAATTTAAATTTTTATATTAAAAGTATTTAAGCATACATTAATAATTTAAGAGCTTTGTGAAAAATTAATATGTTGGGCATATTTAACTTATATGTATATTCTTTTCATCTTGATCTTAATCTGTTTGAAGAATAAGCTGTATTCTTTCCTATCATTAACTTTGATTGCAGGTCTTTTTTAATCTCTTAATTAAAAAGCTATTTTAATTTGGGATTTTTTTTCCCTCACCTGAAATAATACCACTTCCATGATTTTCTTACCTTTCCATAATTGCA
>NW_006402439.1:4608-5203 GCF_000299155.1 Elephantulus edwardii
TGATCAAAATATAGAGAAGTTATTAAAGGCTAGGACTCAGTGGAAAAGACTGATGGGCTGGGCTGCTGGTTGATAGGATGGAGGCAGGGTCTACCCTTTGGTAGCTCAGAAGAAAGAGATCTACTTCCAAAAGACTTCCATTGAAAGCACGATGGAGCACAGGACAACTTTGATGTCATTGGATTGGCTATAAACTGGAGCTAACTCAACAGTAGCTGGTTTTATATAGAGTGAGGTTCTGGATTCAATTAAAATAAAATTTGAGTCATGACAAGCTTTGTGGCTTTTCCAAGTTGCTTGACAAATACGTTGCTTTCTAACTAATCTATTGGGAACCCTACTGATATATTGTGCTATATATGATGGTCCATTAACCCAAAGACTTGTATTTCGAGCCATACCATGGGAAAAGAATAAAGCAATCTGTTTCTGCTAAGATTTACAATTGCAGGAACCCAATTGGGTGTTCTACTCTGCCCAATAAGGGTTACATCTCAACATCAACAAAACAAAAACAGACAACATCATGATAGATGGAGAAGAGATAGAAGTTGTCAATGATTTCATCTTGCTTGGATTCACAATAAACATCCTT